>NC_055684.1:40500103-40800103 GCF_017639745.1 Melanotaenia boesemani
ATGAACAAAACTACGACATCGGAGACCGTGAACTGCTGGCAGTGACATTGGTGACTCGAAGAGTGGCAGCATTGGCTCGATGGAGCTCTCCAGATGTTCCAAGTTCTCACTGATCCCCGCAACCTGGAGTACCTTCATACAGCCAAGCGACTTAATCTGCATCAAGCCAGGTGGGCCTTGTTCTTTTCATATTTTGACTTTTCCATCTCTTATAGACCTGGACGTCACAACACTAAGGCTGATGCTCTGTCACACCAAGATGGCCCTAGCACAGTGTCCACGGAGCCAGCTACCATCCTGCCAGCTTCAATCTTTATCAACCCTATCATTTGGGACTTCGATGTGGATATCAAATGTGAGTTGCAACAAACATCTGCGACACTAGAGTGTCCAGCCCACTGGACATTTATTCCTCAGAACCTCCATGACAGGGTAATCAGGTGGGCATACACATCTACAACCTCAGGTCATCCTGGAGAAAAGCGTACGGCCCATCTGATTGCCCAAAAATACTGGTGGCCCCACCTGGCTTCTGACGTTCTCCAGTATGTTTGTCTGTTCCTGTTTCATTTGTGCTACCACCAAGTCTCCACGTCATCCTCTTTCGGGGAAATTAATGCCTTTGCTAGTCCCACAGAGGTCATGGACCCATATTGCTGTAGACTTTGTTATAGATTTACCTGTCTCTGAGGGACATACAGTGATCCTGGTGGTAGTAGATCGTTTTTCAAGTTTTGCAAATTCACCCGATTTACTAACCTCCCTACTGCTCTCCAGGTTGTTGAGACCTTGTTTAGCCATGTCTTCAGAAACTTCAGCCTTCTATAGGATATTGTTTCTGATTTTGGACCACAGTTCATATCAAGTCTGGAGATCTTTCTTCCGCCACCTTGGAGTCTTGGTGAGTCTGACTTCTGGTTACCACCCCAACCAATGGGCAGGCTGAAAAGACTAATCAGGAGCTGGGGAGGTTTCTACAGGTCCAATGTGCCCAGAATCAACACAACTGGTCCCAGTTCCTGCCATGGGCAGATGTAACCCGGGTGAAAAATCACTTCTTCCCTCTCGTGCACTTTTCCGTGTAATTTCCTCTCGCGAGTGCAGCGTCACACGCTCCTGTGACTGTGTTGAGCCAATTGAATAGCCATATAAGCCGGCAGGTAAATGCGGTCGGCAGCTATGCAGGGAAGCACGGTGGAGAGTTGCAGCAGGTAGGTTTCAAAGTTATTTTTTCGCTTCATTTGCACATAATCGCTTTAAATACTAAATGTACCAACTGTTGATTATAGGCGCCTACTACTGCGAGCCTCGGAGCATCGAGAAAAAGCGTTGTGTTTAAGTACGGAAAGGAATTGGTGAGTAAATTGTTGTTGTGCTAACTTTAGCCTAGCCGGCTGCATTGGGTTTACATTGGCTGGTTAGCATAGCTGCTAGCGGGGTTCCGCTAGCCTAGCCTGCCCCATCGAATTGAATGGGCTGGTTAGCATGGCATTTTATGCCAGTTTCTCAAATGGGTTTAACTAAATGTCATTTGGAACCAACATTAGTCAATGTTTAATGTCTTGTTTAATTGATCAATGTTGTGTGGTGTAATTCCGTGGTGTTGTAAAGCCCAGGTTCACTTTGTTGTCAATGCTTTTGAACTGAAATCAATGCACTTTACCTTTGTGTGTTAGCACTGTGTATTTTAGCATTTATTGTCTGGATGAATGATATAGTGCAATATTATAGACAATTGGAATATTAATGTATATATGGATATATTTTATATTATTATACTATATATTAATATATATATTGATTGAAATTATTATACTATTGAATTCTAGATCATGTATTTAATGCAACTAGTATTATTTATTCATGGTTTAATTTTGTGTGCACACTGATTTGTTGAACAATGGTCCTGTGTTTCATACAGGCCAGGTGTTCAAACTGATGGCGAGCTACGGAGAGGCCTAGAGCCTAAACAGAACGATACAACTCAACTCATCGGATTCAGATTATCCAATCTAGATCTGGAGGATATCACCTGCTCTGTCCGGGCCGGTAGGAGGCTCCTTGCAGCCGACAAAACTCTTTGCCCTGGTTTTTTCCCCTACGGCTTCCACATAGCCATTCATACCCGTCACCTTGCCTCTAATAAATTCATCAACTCAAACCCCTGGATTCAACTTATCGTGCCGTACTGGACTTTGGCCCGTTTGGGGAATTGGGAAAGTGATGTGGGATTTGTGAATGCTCAATTTGCACCCAACCACTGAGCTTGAACTTTATTGAATTGTTGAACCAGACACTTTCACTGTACATATTTATTATTGAATGGCCATTCAGATACTTTTCTATTTTTTTTATAAATGTTGGTGTTTTGTTTGTCTTTATAATATATGGTACCCTCAAACCTAAATTCAGTCTCTGTGTCTCTGTTGCTTCTCCTCCCTCCAGTGAGTTTTATCTAGCCTTCTGAGACTAGTCCAGCTGATACCCAACTTAGCCTATATTATTATACAAATAATACACCTGGAGTTACACCTGTCTACGCCTCTATTTATACCTAAAGTTCACACAGGTCCCTTGTGTAGTCTTGTTGTTCCTCTCAAGTCTGTACTAGTTCTCTCTGTTTAAGCTTTATTAAACTTCACAGTTACCTTGTTCTTTTTTTTAAGGTATAACCAATAAAAATTGAGTTATATAGAAAAAAAATGTCAATGACAATGGCAACAGAATATATACAGGGCACAGGTTTGCTCCTGGTGTTGTATGAGAAGCTGTGAGGACCAGAGAGCAGATGAGAAGCCTTATAAAGCACATGCTGAGAAGAAGTTGGCCATAACCGTAGCAGTAGGGAGCTTAGGCAGAGTGATGACATGTGCAGCCTTGGAAAATCTATCAACGATGGTGAGTATGGTGGTATTACCTCTGGATGGGGGCAAACCAATAACAAAATCCAGGTTTATGTGAGACCATGGTTGGCTGGGAACTGGAAGTGGATTTAACAGGCTCATAGGTGGCTGGGTAGAAGCTTTCCCTCCTTAAACTACAGGAATAGAAAGCACAGGGATGAAGCTTGTTTGTAACAGGTGACCGCTGGGACAGGATGGCCCCTACCCCAGTATCAGAGGCATCAACTTCCACAACAAATTGAAGAGAAGGGTCCGGTTGGTGCAAAACAGGGGCAGAAGTGAAACTGTTCTTTAATTTCTGGAAGGCCCTTTCTGCTGCCTCCGTCCAGAGGAAAAGTCTGTTTGGAGATGTTAATTGTGATAGAGGTGCAGCAATCTGGCTGAAATCGCAAATACAACATCTGTAAAAATTAGCAAAACCCAGGAAACGTTGAACCTGCTTAACCAAAGAAGGAGTCAGCCAGTCAACCACTGCCTTTATTTTTTTGGGATCCGCCTTCATCTGCCCACCTGCAAAAATGTAGCCCAAAAAAGAAATGGAAGGAACGTGAAATTCACACTTTTAAGCCTTGACATAAAGTCTGTTCTCCAGTAGTCTCTGGAGAACCAGTCAGACATGGTCTGTGTGGTCCTGAGGGGACTGACAAAAAAATCAGGATGTCATCCAAATACATTCATTCATCCTCTGTACCGCTTGTACCATTACAGGTCGCAGGTAAGCTGGAGCCTATCCCAGCATTAACAGGTGAGAGGCAGGTACACCTGGACAGGTCACCAGTCCATAGCAGGGCCAACACATAGGGGACAAACAACCATTCACACTCGCACTCTCTCCTAGGGAGAATTTAAAGTGATCAATTAACCTAACATGCATGTCTTTGGATGGTGGGAGGAAGCCGGAGTACCCGGAGAGAACCCACGCATACACGGGGAGAACATGCAAACTCCACACAGAAAGGCCACTGCCTTCAAGGTTCGAACCTCCCACCAGCCAAGATTCAAACCAGCGACCTTCTTGCTGTGAGGGTGCGGTGCTAACCACCACACACCCGTGCAGCCCAGATAGATGAACACAAATCTGTCTAGGAAGTCCCTCAGAACATCATTGATCACCATTTCCTGAAAAACAGCAGGAGCATTTGTGAGAACAAAACGGCATGGCACGGTATTCAAAATGACCCAAAGGGGTCTTAAATGTGGTTTTCCATTCATCTCCTTTTCGGATTCATGCCAGATGGAATTCTTAACCAAGGATGTCCCAAAACCAGGGGAGCATCCAGAGAGGGAATTACATGGAGCTGAATAGTTTCAACATGGTTGCAAGACAAAACGAGTGTAAGTGGGGGGGTGTATGCGTTACCCCAACAATAAGATGGCCGTCTAAGGCATGCTGTCAAAGGGAGTAGGGAAATTCCCACCTCTGAGGCCAGGGTAACATCAAGGAAACAGGCTTCTGCATCAGAGTCAATAAGAGCTGAAACAGGAAAAGACTGTTTTTAACACAAACGGTCGTGTTAAGCTGAGTATTGGTGGGGGTCTTAGGATCACAAGAGGACAGGCCCACCTGTGCCCCATTTCTCATTGGCGGGCCTGCTCTTTTGGTTGAACTGGACAGGAACGGATGAAGTGACCAGCTCTGCCACAATAGAGACACTCCCCCATCTGTAACCTCCTCTGACGCTCTGTTTGGGTCAGGCTGGCACGACCGAGTTGCATAGGTTCATCCAAAGACGAGGGAGGAGCTGGAGTAACCGGCATCTCGGCTGCAGCTGTGAAATTAAGGACAGAAGAAGGTTTATTTCTTTGCCTTTCTCTCCAGCGGATATCAATGAGAATGGCAAGGGAAACAAGGTTGTCGAAGGACTGAGGAGTGTCACAGGCAGCAAGCTCATCTTTTGAAGTTTGAAGTTTATTCAGACATCTTTTACAAAAAAAAAAAAAAAAAATTAAATATATATATATATATATATATACATATAAATATATATATATATATTAGTGCTGGGCATGTTAGCGTGTTAACGCAACGCTTAATTAACGGCGTTAATCGTGGCTTTGATGACAGAAACATGGCGTCCATGTCTCCCTCCCTGCTGCAGCGGTGATGATGTAATCAGGACAGAGCGGCTTTATTAACATGAAGAGACGTTTTCTGTCTGAAACTTAAGAAAGAAGAAGAAGAACCGACGTTTCTCTTTGTCTAAACCTGCAGATAGCAGAACATCGTGATTTTTGGAGGGAAACTTTTTATTTATTTATTTTTTAATAAATGCGGTTTTAATTTATGCCAGACAGCAAAGGTAATCCATGTTTTCTGATTTTTACAAGCGTGCAGCATAAATCGGGTCTTCTTCTGCCTCTGGTTCGGTGAATCTTGGTCATATTAAGATGAAACTTCCAGCTGTGGAATCTGTGAGATGTGAGCTTTCAGTAGAGGAGTCATTTGTTCGTGTTCATGGGGAAACATCATTTGTGTTTACATGTTTTTCAGACTTTGTGTAGCTGGTCTTTTAATGATTGTTGTCTTAACTGTGTGTGTTGGTGATAGAAATGGTTTTACTGAGCTGGTAGCTGAGATTCTGGACTTTCTGTGGATACCACACATGTTTATAGTTACATCTACAGACCTGACGCTACACCCGGAAACGAGATGTTAACCCTTAACTCCCTGTAGCGGAGGCTGCAGGTGCAGAGGTGAAGCTAAACAGTCAAGCTAAGAATGAAAGTTTAGAGAATTTATATCCAGAAATGTGGATAATGAAGCAGTGAAGGTGCATGGATGGAAGTTATTGTGCATATTGTGAATATTTCTCTCTCCTCACCATCTAGAAGCTGTGAGATTCTCATCCTGCTTTCTGTCTGTTCACCTGATGCTGATATTCATCACATATTGTTCCTTCTGTGTTTAGAAGAAGCAGCTTCACAGCTTTAAATTCATCCTGCTGACTTTTTACCTTTTAGTTAGTAAATCCTGAACATTTCATCCTTCTTTCTCATAAATATGTGGTTTTATATATGAAGAAATATTTTAACTGTTGGTGTTTAAAGAGAAAACTGCTGCTAAACCTGTTTATGTGTTTAGTGCAGGGGTTTGCAGCCTTTCCAATCCAAAGAGCCATTTTTCCCTCAGCCAGCTAAATAAAACTCCTTTAGAGACGCAGATGTTACCAGACTTTTCAAAAAGGAAACTTAATATATATTTTAATGAAGAGCCACCATAGGATGTTTGTTATTTTTAAAGAACCACATTTTTATTTATTTTTAGGTTTTAAAATAAAGAAAAACATAAAACTTTTATAAAAACAGGATAAACAGACTTTCTTCTAATGTAGATATTTGAGGAATTTGAGAGATGTTTTGCGTGTAACAATGCGATTAATCGCGGTTAAAATTTTTTAATTGTTGCCCACTAATATATATATACTAATATATATATATATATATGTTCAATGCACATTCATGTAAAGCAGAAAAAAAAATCTTAGACAGTCTGAACAGGGTATACAACACCTTATAATGCCCATCCCCCAAATCAGTTTACATCAAAATATAAAAGAAGAAAAATAGCCACCGTGACACATACAATAATAGAATTGAGAAAATAATTTACACATATTTACTGTTAATAATTTGATTCACATGATTCATAATATTTAATCATATTTGTTTGAAATATGTTTTTAAACCTTATTAAAGTTGCACCGTCTTTTAGCTCCTGGTCTAATTTGTGCCATATATCAGCTTCGACAAAATGTTCTTGCTTTTGGTTTTCTGAACATATCGTACCCTCCAAGATCGAAAACAAGCCCTGGGTGTGTACAGCCAACAAATTATTCTTTACTCATTAATTGAGCAGTTTTAAAGTCAACCAAATCTTTAAACTTTAATGTTTTTAATTTAACAAAAATTTTGTTTGTGTGCTCTCTGTAATCTGCTTTATTTACACTTTGAATTGCTCTCTTTTGAGTTATGAACAAGGGATTTAAATTTGTTTTGTAGGAGTTTCCCTACACTTCAATAGAATACATCAGGTAAGGCAATACTAAGGAACAATACAAGAGATATAAGGTTTTTTATTTAGAAACTCTTTAACTTTGTATAACACTGCCAGTGATTTGGACAACTTTGCTCTAATGTGATCAATATGTAGTTTTCAACTTCACTTATTCTCTGTTATTACCCCAAGAAATTTCACATCATTTACTCTTCCAAGTTTTTTATAATTTATTTTCAATTTAGTGTTCACATTAACAGCTTTGTGAATATGATAAATTTAGTTTTCTTTAGTTAATTTGTTTGAATCAAACCAACATAGTTCAATTTCGAATGTGTCTATTAGTTTTTTTAAATCTTGCCAGAACTAAGAATATTAGTATCATCTTCAAATAATATGAAATGCAATGTTTTTTATACTAAACATGTATCATTAATATAAAGAATAAATAATAAAGGACCCAACACTGACCCCTGCTGGAGACCAGTGGTTATTGTCAATAGCTGTGAGTGTTTCAATGTGGACGTACTGACATCTGTTCACTAAGTAGCTCTTAATCCAGGAGAGAGCCGCACCCCTGATTCCAAATCTACACATTGTTAAGTAATAATTCATGTTTAACTGTATGGAAAGCTTTAGTTAGATCTAAGAACACCGCTAGAGTATTTTGTTTATTATCAGTTGCATCAGATATTTTTCCACTTGGTCAGCAAGTGCCAGAGTCGTATTCCTATCGGGTCTGAACCCATATTGTTGTTCACAGAGAATATTATGTTTTACAATAAAATCATATCAAAATCATAATCCTTCTTCGCTCTTTCAGCCAAACTTCAGGACAAGGTCATACGAGAGCGTCATCATTCCAGTTAAACTCTGCAGCCAAAGTGTGGAACTCAATGGGAAGTTCGGCGACACTGACGTTTCCCTGTTTAAGTGAAAGGAGGCTTGTGGCGGCATCTCTGCCGCTTACTGACAGATCAAACATTTTCTTCATTTACTGAGCAAAAGTATCATAAGAAAGGCCCTGAGAGGAGGGTCTGTTCAAAAACGCATTGGCCCGAGACAGCGCCCTTCCATCCAGTAAACTGGTTATGAAATGTATTTTAGCTGTGTCGCTTGCATAGGACAGTGTCTTCTGTTCAAAAACAAAGGAACACTGTAGTAACAAGCTGCAACATTATCCCACTTTGCCTGAATATTTTCGTGGATCAGGAATATGAACTTCTCTTACCGAAGATGTGGAAGAGTGATCAGCACTAGATGTTCTGTGTGTGTCCCAGTAACACACCTTGGTTGGCGAGGATCTGATGAAGCCTGTCCAGCTGAGGGTCTGGCTTAGCGTCTTCTGGGTCCATCTTGGGCCAGATCATTCTGTCATATGAGAAGTTATGAGAACCCAAGAGCAGACCAGAAGCCTTATAATCACAAAAAAGGGTTTATTGACAAAGGAGTAATATGCTGATGTAGGGGCAGGCAGGCAGGCTTAAACAGCGGAGTCACCAGAGACAGCAAGAGTACTTTTGAACAGAGTGGAGCACATGGTAATTCTTCACAGGTCATGTACAAAAACTACCAGAGAGCTGCAGAAAACAAACTTTACCACGAGGGTGCAGCGACGATCCGGCAGAGGTGTGTGATCAGACCAGAGCATATATGATGTTGGAGTAATGAGGTGATCATCCTCAGCCATGAGAGAAACTCCACCTGCAAAGAAGGCACGCCCACAGACACACTCACACACACACACACACTACTGCCAGGATGAGCAGGGCCATGACAGCTGGGTTCTGATACCAGTTTTTACTACTTACAAATTTGGATATGACAAACTCAAACTTTCAAAATATGAAAAGTATGAAGAAAAAATGAAAGAAAAATAGTTGAAAGTTCAACAAAGAGGAACAGGAAAATGAACGAAACTAAACTGAGTGCACTCAGACTGTCCTACCTCTCTCTCACAAAGATGGTCCAGGGACCTGTTGCTGCAGGGATATATGGTGGTGATGCAGATGGGTCCCTCGATGAAGAGGGGGAGGTTGACCAGAGAAGGGACAGATGTAGATGGACCAGAGCAGAAGACCAACTGAAGACGCTACAAGAAAACCCCGCCTGTTCAAATGTGCAGGAAATGTACTTTTTCCAAGTCCGCAATAAATGTCATTTTAAACTCTGTAATCATGACCAACATGAACTTATGTAAACATTTTGTTATTAACCATGCCCTCTCTCTTAACCTACAGTTGAAATGATGACATGTAAAATTAAATTTTATAGTTCAGCCGTGTGATATAACTGCAGAGATAAATATTTACTTACACCAAGCTGGATAACCATCTGGACCTGGATGATCTGGACCTGGACCACCTGGACCTGGACCATCTGGGGCCTGGACCCCCTGGACCTGGTTCATCTGGACCTGGACCATCTGGACCTGGACCTGGACCACCTGGACCTGGACCATCTGGAGCCTGGACCATCTGGACCTCGGTCATCTGGGCCTCGGTCATCTGGACCTGGGCCATCTGGACCTGGACGATCTGGACCTGGACCACCTGGGGCCTGGGCCATCTGGACCTGGATGATCTGGACCTGGACCATGTGGGGCCTGGACCATCTGGACCTGGATGATCTGGACCTGGACCATCTGGGACCTGGGCCATCTGGACCTGGATGATCTGGACCTGGACCACCTGGGGCCTGGGCCATCTGGACCTGGATGATCTGGACCTGGACCATGTGGGGCCTGGACCATCTGGACCTGGATGATCTGGACCTGGATCACCTGGACCTGGACCACCTGGGCCTGAACCATCTGGGGCCTGGGCCATCTGGACCTGGATGATCTGTACATGGACCACCTGGACTTGGACCATCTGGACCTGGATGATCTGGACCTGGACCAGGACCATCTGGACCTCAGTCATCTGGACCTGGGCCATCAGGTGAATCCAAAGCCGTTTTATTTTCATGTTTAAATTGTGGAAGATTGATGTTACTAAGAAATTTATCAATATTGTCATCTGTTGTGGTTAGTTGTGATGTATATAATGTTTTATAGAATTCTTTGAAAGTGTTATTTATCTTGTCAGGGTCGTGGCTCATGTTTCCTTCTGGATCTCTGACAGAGGAGATGGTTGTTTTCTCCTTCTTTGTTTTTAACTGATTAGCCAGGAACCTTCCAGATTTGTTGCCATGCTCAAAATTCTCCAAGCGAAGTCTTTGCACCAAGAACTTTTATTTTATTTAATTATTTCATTAAGTTCAAGTTTAGCTTTCCTTATAGCATTTAGTGTGTGTTCTTCTGGGGAGACATGGTAAGCTCCTCTAAGGATTTAATTCTGAGTTCTAACTCAGAAGTTTCCTTCTTTTTCTTATGAGAAGAAAAGGAAATTATTTTCCCTCTCATCACTGCTTTTCCTGCTTCCCAAAGAACACACGCTGAAGTTTCTGGCAAGTCGTTGTTTTCTAGATATAAGGACCATTCTCTTTTAAAGTAGCTGATAAAGTCAGGATCTTTAAGTAATGATGTATTAAATCTCCAGTTTCTAGTTGCTGGTTTATTGCTCTTACTTCTCAGAGTGAATGATACTGGTGCGTGATCACTAATGCTAATAGGATGGATTCTGATTTCTGACATGTCATTCATCAGCGAGCTGCTAGTTAAGAAATAATCTAATCTAGAATAGGAATGGTGGACTGAA
The DNA here is from genome assembly GCF_017639745.1 of Melanotaenia boesemani. Taxonomy (NCBI): domain Eukaryota; kingdom Metazoa; phylum Chordata; class Actinopteri; order Atheriniformes; family Melanotaeniidae; genus Melanotaenia; species Melanotaenia boesemani. The sequence continues at coordinate 40,510,702 of NC_055684.1, forward strand.
GAGAAGAAGGTGTATTCTCTTAGTGTGGGATGGTGAGAGCGCTAAATGGCAAATAGTCTGTATTTATATAGCACTTTACTGTGTGAAAATTTTTTTTGCTGCATATGGTAATCACTCATACTTACTTATATACTAATTGCATGTATATTCAGTTTTTGTTTTTTATTTATTATCATTAATCCATTCACTGTAAAATTTTCATATTGTGTGTTCTCATTTTACAGAATATTGAAGTTACTGTTTTTCTGCAGGTTTACTGTGCATGCTTGTGTGAGGTCAGACTGACCACTCTCTTCCAGACCTTGGATATGGGACTGGTTTTGCTGTGTTTGGTCCTTGGATGCATGATTCTCCTCTGAGAACTGGAAGAAAGCAGCACCATTCAGTCTCCATTCTGGCTTTATCAGCTTTGAGACTGACCTTCAGCTGGGGACCAGCTGAATAAAACTGTTTTTCTCTGATGAATCGGGAGAGTCCTCTTCTGACTCTTCGTGGGTCAGAAGACTGCTCTCAACTTGCAAGTAATTCTATATTCAATAAGTCTCCTGTAATGAACTTTATATACTTTTACTCATACCAGACTCTTGGTAATTTTTCTACAACAACTCTACCAGAATGATACCACAAAGTGCTTTACATCATATGTCACATTCAGCATTCACACACCGATGGTGGAAGCTGCCATGCAAGGAGCTCAACCCCGACCCACCAGCAGCAATTTGGGGTTCTGTGTCTTGCTCAGGAACACCTCAGCATGAACTCTCTAGGCTGAGGATTGAACCGGCAACTCTCAGGCTACAAGACAATCACTCTACCCACTCTTCCACTCCGCCAAGCATCACAAAGACCAAAATCGTTCATGTTCTGTTTAAGATTTCCAGACTCGATGAGCTCCTATGGTTCTGTGTTTGTCCAACATAATGTTAAAGTCACCTCCTATAATTAGTGTGTTATCTGAGTGACCATAGAGTGAGGTGAAGAGGGAGGGAAAGGAGGGTCATCAACATGTGGACCATATATATATATATATATGTGTGTGTGTGTGTGTGTGTGTGTGTGTGTGTGTGTGTAATGCCCGACGAGGTGGCCATTATCATAAATTAATGGCCACCTTGGAGGGCATTATCCCATTTATACCATGGTCACTTACGAAAGAAAAAATTATTAAATAAATTATTAATGTGTTAATGTTGTTATTTTTACCGGTAAAATCGTACGTTTTTCACAAGAAGCGGCTGAGCGGACTATTTTGTTGTGATGCGTTGCCAAGGTAACAGGCTCTGACACAGAACCTGCAGCTCGGTTGGTCAGCTGTTGTATTAGACCTGTGGAGGGAAGGGAGATGATTGATTAACGTTATGTTACATAACACACACATTTCAGAGGGCAGGTGCAGCTCTTACAGCTGGTGTGTCCAGAGGATGATGCCCATTTTATTTCAGCCACAGATCGTTTCCTACATCGTTTTTGTTGCAAGAAATATTATCCACCATTCACGCTGATCATTAAATGTGTATCAAGCAAGTAATTCTATCCTAAATGGTTTTTATAATGTTATCCACCATTCACTCTGTATCAAGTATGTAAGTAAGTCTGGGGGAGTAGACTTTTCTTACTCCAATCTCCTCGCTCCCCTGTTGAAGGTGCAAGGTGAAGCGAATATGGCAGTAACTGCGGGGGAGTAGACCGCCTTTATATCCACGGAGTGATGTTCAAGTTGCGGTACAGCTGTCAGTTAATAAATAATTTATTCACTGTGATGACAGCACGAGCGCCTTCAGTGATGGATTTCCTCCTGATGGGAAACAGGCCTCTTTGCCAATCCAGAATCTCTCTGGGATATTGGTCGTTTACTCCAAAGTTCGTTCCCTTCAGGTCGCGGCCCTGGTTCTTCACCTGCTCCTTCTGTTTGAAGCTGACGAACTTCGCTACAATAGGTCTTGGTCTGCTGGTCCCGGGTTTCCTCCCGCCGGGACGATGGACTCTGTTAAAGGAGATGTTTTTCACTGTTTCTTCCAGGAGCTTCAGTTGAGTTTTGATGAAGTTTGAAGGTCCTCCTCTATATGTTTTGCGATCCCTGCAAACACCAGATTCTCTCTCATGCTCCGCGCCTGCAGATCGATCACCGTTTCCGTTATCTTCATATTTTCTTCCGAGAGACGGTCAAGCCCTCGGTGAGGGATTTTACCGACTCTCTGAGACCAGCATTTTCTACAGCCAGAGTTTCCACCTGCTTCTGGCTGAATTCCAGTGGTTCACGTAATGCCTGGAACTCATTGTGGAGAATCTCCACCAGACTCAAACGTGCATTAAACTACTTAGTTTCTTATCTATGGAGATCAGAATGTGTTGAGTTGAGGGTGAATCCTCGCTTTGCTGTCTCTTGGCCTTGGATGAGGTAGAGGGGGCTGACGTCTGGTTTAGCTAATAAATGGCTGGTCAGAGATAACCACATCCTCACACAGTGCTTGCCCTTCATCCAGCTATGGTTCATCTAGATGGCTACGTTTTTTTTTTAGATTTTTGTATATTTTGAGATATACTGTAATCTGTTACAAACAGAGATGTGGTTTGAATTTCTTATCAGTTACAGTAAATGGGACCGGTGCATGGTCACTGATAGGGATGGCATGAATTCTAGTTTCTGTCATTCAGAGCTGTTAACTAGGAAATAATCAATTCTACAGTACAGGTGCTGCACTGAGGAATAACAGGTGTACTCTCTAGAAGTGGGGTGCTGTGAGCGCCAGGCATCGCAAAGACCACTATCCTCCATATCGTTTAACCTTTTTTGCCGGGCAAACCTGATGGTTTCTTGGTGTACCCAGCCTGTCCAGGTCTGCTGAATTTAATGCCATGTTGAAGTCTCCTCCAGTAATGAGTGTGTTATCTTAGTGATCGTAGAGTGAGGTGAAGAAGGAGTGGAAAAAGAGGGGTCATCAACGTGTGGTCCATATATATTAGTGATGCATGACTTCATACTTTTTATGGATAAAGTAACAATTATAACTCTGCCTTCGGGATCTGTCCTTCCTTCCCATGCTGCCATCTTTTCTGACCCAACAGTTTACTGCTGGGGGCATTAAAGGCTGATCCCAGACCCGCTGGCCATGTTTGATAACTTAATAGAATCGAAGTTAAACTTCTAATTCCTGCAGATCTGTCACAGTGTTTGGCTGGGGTCAGGATTTCCCAGCAGTCCCTGAAGGCATCCTCCCTCCAGCTCTGCTCTGATTGCTGATGCGCTCCACCTGTGCTATGCTCTTTATATACCTATGTGTGACAACTTCTCTCTGCCAGATCGTCTTGGTTTATTCCCTGCACGTTTCCAGCCCTGTTCTTCTGCCTGCCTGCCTGTTTTGATCTCCGACCCGTTTCTGACCTGGATCTTCTTATTCTGCCTGCCCCAGTCTGGTAATTCTGTTCTGTCGCTTGGATTATTCTGGAACTCTGACTTTTTGAAATGTCTCTAGGACTTGGATTTTGGATTACAGACCTAACCTCTGTTACTGGAAGGACCCCTCTGGATTCCCTTTGGAAGGATTAGTCTGGAGCACTCACGTATAAACCAACTACTGGGCCCCATTCTAACCATCTTTAAGTTCAGTTGCGGGACTCCTTCATGCCTTCTGGTACGTGGTCTCAGTCAGCTGAGTCTTGTCACTGATTATTCTGCCTGCTCACCCCTCCTCTCCTACGTTCACAGACGAGCCACCAGAAAGGATCCAGACGCTGCCTTCCAGTCCAGTACATTGTTCAATAAAACTATCTTTACACCAATCCTCGGGTTTCTGACTTTCACTGGGTCCAGTCTGCTGAAACGTGACAGTACGATCTGGCCAGCACTATGGACCCATCAGAACCCAAGGATTGGAAGGATTGGAGAGCTAGAGTTGAAAGTGCCATTACACAGCAGGAGGCCGGTTTGAGCGAGCTAACCTCTAATGTTAAGGAAGTGTCTAAGTGGATGGCTTTGTTAACCAGTTCTGATTCCACAGAGACCTGCTTGCCAGTATCACCTCTGGTAGTAACCCCGGGTCACGAACCTCGAATGGCACCCCCGGAAAGATATGCTGGAGAACCAGGTCAGTGTCGGGCGTTTCTGATACAATGTTCCTTACATTTTGTACTACAACCCTCCTCGTTTCCCACAGAAAGAGCCAAAATCGCCTATGTGATCTCCCTGCTTTCTGGGAGAGCTAGGCTATGGGGTACAGCAGAATGGGAAAGGGGCTCCCCTGTGCTTTCCAACTTCCACAGCTTCTCGGAAGAACTTCGTCGAGTTTTCGACCCTATTAGACCTGAACGGGAAGCGTCAAGGAATCTGTTTTCACTCTCCCAGGCTGGCAGGTCAGTGACCGATTATGTTATTGAGTTTCGTACTATTGCTGCTGACAGCACCTGGAATGCTTCCGCCCTGTATGACGCATTCTACCAAGGGTTATCTGACCTGATTAAAGACGAGCTTGCGGCGAGGGACCCTCCAAAAGACCTCAATTCCCTCATCGATGTCGCAACACGTATCGACCAAAGACTCCGAGAAAGAAAAAGAGAGACAGGTAAAGGAGTTGGAGTGAACAGATATAGATTTAGCTCCACCAACAGATCCACAACACAGTCTGCCTCCGATACACCCCATGAAGCTGTGGCTGGTCCAAGCAACCCAGAACCCATGCAGATCAGACGTTTTAAATTGACCATGGCGGAAAGAGATCGGAGGATCACCAATGGGCTCTGTTTATACTGTGGTCAACCAGGTCATATAGTACGGTTTTGTCCAGTAAAAGGAAGGGCTCAGCAGGGGTCGGGAGGACCCTGCTGAGCCGAACTCTTTTGGATCCTTCTGTCTCCCGTCCAGTTTTTCACTGTCAGATTGCAGCTGCGGCGCAGGAACATACTCTGGCAGTTTTCATTGACTCCGGATCTGATACCGAATTCATAGACCGACATGTGGCTGAACAACTGAGACTATCTTTCCTTCCCTTGTCAAAACCCGTGCAGGTCCGAGCCCTGGATGACCACCTGCTGCACAACGTTACGTGTAAAACAGAACCTGTGTCAGTTGTTTTTTCTCACTGTCATCACGAGACCATCAGTTTCCTTGTAATTGATTCACCCCAGATCCCGGTCATTCTTGGCATCACCTGGCTCCGACTTCATAACCCCCCTATCGACTGGCGGGAGGGCAGGATTATTAATTGGGGCGTCAACTGCCTGACTACTTGTCTTCGTTCTTTCCCCCTGGCAGGCAACATGACGCCGGAGGTCACGGAAGCCAATTACCCCTGTCTGTCGCAAGTCCCGACCCAGTACCATGATCTGAAGGAAGTCTTCAACAAGACACGTGCCACCTCATTGCCCCCACATCGACCTTACGATTGTGCTATTGATCTCCTTCCTGGCACGATGCCACCCAGGGGCCGTCTGTATTCACTATCCGCCCCAGAAAAGAAGGCTATGGATGAGTATATTTCCAAATCGCTCTCTGCTGAACTCATCCGGCCCTCCTCCTCGCCAGCTGGGGCAGGATTCTTTTTTGTGGAGAAGGACGGCTCACTTCAGCCATGTATAGACTACCGGGGTCTAAACGACATCACCGTTAAGAACTGCTACCCCCTGCCTTTAATGTCCACTGCTCTTGACCAGTTACAGAAAGCAGCCATCTTCACTAAATTGGACCTGCGGAATGCCTACGATCTAGTCCGCATCAGAGAGGGGGACGAGTGGAAAACGGCCTTTAACACTCCCACCGGACACTATGAGTATCTGGTCATGCCTTTCGGGTTGACAAATGCCCCTGCCGTGTTCCAGGCATTAGTTAATGATGTGTTACGGGACCTGTTGAATACATTTGTTTTTGTTTATCTGGATGACATCCTTATTTTTTCCCAAAACCTGGATGAGCATGTTTTCCATGTCCGTACCGTCTTACAGCGTCTTCTGCAGAACCAGCTCTACGTCAAGGCAGAGAAATGTGATTTTCACGCCTCTTCTGTCTCCTTCCTGGGGTATGTGATCTCTGCCGGTAGTGTCGAAATGGATCCCTCCAAATTCTCTGCAGTCCGGGACTGGCCGACGCCTGAAAACCGTAAGCAACTCCAAAGATTTCTGGGTTTTGCCAATTTCTATCGAAAGTTCATAAAGGATTACAGTGTCCTAGCCAACCCTCTCCATCAGCTAACCTCTGTAAAGAAACCATACATCTGCACCAGTGACGCTGAGTCAGCCTTCAACCGACGTAAACAGCAGTTCACCTCTGCTCCTATCCTGCGCATGCCTGATCCAACCCGACAGTTCCTGGTGGAAGTGGACGCCTCTGACTATGGGGTAGGCGCTATTCTCTCTCAACGGAGCCCAGATGACTCTAAGTTGCACCCCTGTGCCTACTTTTCTAAAACTTTGTCCTCCTCCGAACGTAATTATGATATTTGAAATCGAGAACTCCTGGCTGTAAAGTTGGCTTTGCAGGAATGGCGCCACTGGCTAGAGGGCGCCGCCTTACCTTTCATAGTCTGGACAGACCACAAGAACTTAGAATACCTGAAGACCGCCAAGAGGCTAACACCACGACAGGCCCGCTGGTCATTGTTTTTCAACCGGTTCAGTTTTACTCTAGCTTATCGCCCTGGTCCAAAGAACACTAAACCTAATGCTCTCTCCCGACAGGCGACCCATCCGGAGGACGATACAGGAGACAATGTGGATTTCATCCTCCCCGCTCATGTCCGTCTGGGGGTGAACCGGATCCAGCTGGAGGAAGAGGTCTGGCAGGCCCAGTCTGCCTCCATCGTGCCCAACGGTTGTCCCGCCGGATGCTTATTTGTGCCCCCTCACCTGCGGTCCAGGGTTCTGGTTCTCTGTCATTCCTCCCGTCTGGCTTGTCACCCCGGAGTGGCGCGCACATTTCACCTCCTGTCTCAAAGGTTCTGGTGGCCGTCCTGTCGCCGGGATGTCCATAGTTTCGTCTCTGCCTGCCCAGTCTGTGCTGGATCTAAGACTTCACGCCAGCGCCCTGCTGGTCTGCTGCATCCACTGTCCATACCCCAACAACCCTGGTCCCACATCTCCATGGATTTTGTGACAGGGCTGCCCCTCTCGGACGGTAAGACTGTAATCATGACCGTCATAGACAGATTTTCTAAGATGGCTCACTTTGTGGCTCTCCCTAAGCTGCCCACGGCCAAGGAGATGGCGGACCTATTATCAATCCATGTGTTCCGGCTGCACGGTCTTCCCCTGGACATCGTTTCCGACTGTGGACCCCAGTTCACCTCCAGATTTTGGGCCGAATTCTGTCGTCTCATGGGTGTCCACGTCAGTCTTTCATCTGGTTTCCACCCTCAGTCAGATGGTCAGTCAGAAAGGGCAAACCAGGTGCTGGAGAACAGTCTCCGTTGTCTGTGTTCCGAGAATCCATCCTCCTGGGCCCGGAATCTGTCCTGGGTTGAACACGCACATAATTCTCTGCCTTCGTCAGCCACAGGTCTCACACCCTTCCAGGTTGTGAATGGATTCCAACCCCCTCTGTTCGAGCCACAGGAGGAGGAGGTCCGGGTTCCCTCTGCCCATGCTGCGGCCCGGCGTTGTCACCATGTGTGGAGGCGTGCTCGGGCGGCGCTGCTGGGGACCTCTCTGCAGTACCAGACGGCTGCCAATCGTCGGCGTTCAGCGGCCCCTTCCTACCAGGTGGGTCAGCGTGTATGGCTGGCTACTAAGGATCTGCCGTTGCATGTGGAGAATCGTAAGCTGGCCCCATGGTTTGTGGGTCCGTTTCCCATCACTAAAGTGGTTAACCCAGTGGCTGTGCGCCTGTGTCTCCCCAGGACTCTCCGGATTCACCCCACGTTCCACATTTCCAAAGTTAAGCCTGCTCTCTCCTGTCCACTGGTTCCCGCCTCCAGACCCCCTCCGCCCGCCCGGTTTCTTGACGGTGGGCCGGTGTATACGGTGCAGCGCATCCTGCGCTCTCGCCGCTCTGGGAGGTCTGTCCAGTATCTCGTGGATTGGGAGGGCTATGGTCCTGAGGAGAACTCCTGGGTCCCTGCTCGTTTCGTTGTGGACCCGACCCTCCTGTCTCGGTTCCATCGTCGCCATCCCGATCAGCCGGGTGGGTCGTCGTGAGCCGCCCCTTGGTGGGGGGGTACTGTCAAAGTGTTTGGCTGGGGTCAGGATTTCCCAGCCGTCCCTGAAGGCATCCTCCCTCCAGCTCTGCTCTGATTGCTGATGCGCTCCACCTGTGCTATGCTCTTTATATACCTGTGTGTGACAACTTCTCTCTGCCAGATCGTCTTGGCTTATTCCCTGCACGTTTCCAGCCCTTTTCTTCTGCCTCCCTGCCTGTTTTGATCTCCGACCCGTTTCTGACCCGGATCTTCTTATTCTGCCTGCCCCAGTCTGGTAATTCTGTTCTGTCGCTTGGATTATTCTGGAACTCTGACTTTTTGGATTGTCTCTAGGACTTGGATTTTGGATTACGGACCTAACCTCTGTTACTGGAAGGACCCCTCTGGATTCCCTTTGGAAGGATTAGTCTGAAGCACTCACGTATAAACCAACTACTGGGCCCCATTCTAACCATCTTTAAGTTAGTTGCTTAACAGATTCATGGTGGAAATCCTTCTGGCTGCCCCTGCCGTCTCATCCAGAGATATCTGCCGTGTGGGACTCCTTCATGCCTTCTGGTACGTGATCTCAGTCAGCTGAGTCTTGTCACTGATTATTCTGCCTGCTCACCCCTCCTCTCCTACGTTCACAGACAAGCCACCAGAAAGGATCCAGACGCCGCCTTCCAGTCCAGTACATTGTTCAATAAAACTATCTTTACACCAATCCTCGGGTTTCTGACTTTCACTGGGTCCAGTCTGCTGAAACGTGACAAGATCGTTGTTTTTCTTTGCGTGAAATAATTAATATTCAGTTCACCTCAACTCAGATTTATTTGTAAAGTACCACAACAAAGTTATCTCAAGCCGCTTTTAAAGATACGGTCCATTCAATCCAATTCATTGTAGGCCAACTTTTATCCAATTAAAACAAATGCTATATATTTGATCATTAGTCCAATGAGCTGATTAATAAAAAAAACAAAAAACTACAGATCGCATTAAATCTTCCCTTCAGTTTGATCCCAGGACAAACCATGGCGGTAAAATCATGGAGGGGGGTGTGTCATGGTGTAAGTGAGTGTGCTTGCCAGGAAAGGTCCACAGCCCGAGAAGATGGGAGGGGGTAGATGGGGGGCAGAGCATCAATCTGCATAACATTTCCAGGAGAACTTAATAACCAGCCATCCAAGGCCAGAACAGGAGCCGGATTAGGATAACAGCATTTTTTTTGTTCAGGCTAGAGCTTGTTTCGTCTGCTTTAAGTCTCTCAGTGGTCTCACTGGCAACTCTAATCATCCAAATTTTGGGTCAATTTTCCCCCAGCCGAGCCGACAACTTCTCCAAGTTGGTGTCCACCCTGCGTACGAGCTCCGAATTGCAGCCAGCTTGCTGTTCTGAGCTAGAATAGCCTCCAGTTTACAATTAAGCTCCTGCAAAGAATGGACAGACACATGACCTTCCACATCTCCCAGGAATCCATCACAAACGTTCCGCCTTATGCCCGTTTTGGAGTTCGAATAAATTTGGTCAATTGCATTGACAGACCAGCTGATCAGATCCATGGTTCAAGGTGGTTCAGATTTAGAACAGAAATGCAGAGAGACTCTGGGAGTTATCAAACCACCAGAAACAATCCTGGAACAACTGAAACAGCTGACCTGGAGCAAAGTGACTAAAGGTTCTGGTGGTGGTGCCAGAAATCCAGGACGTGGCCCAGGCTACAAAGAAAAACTCCGTGCCTTTAAGAGGGCTTCATCTGTGCCCTTGGGAAATTAGGGTCTTTGGCCAATTAGCTCTGGATGTAGATACATGACTCTTTTGCAGCCTCAGACTAAGTGATGACTTGATTTAATACTTATGATGGACCAATGTCATTCTATTGGTGTAGAAAGTGAAATCCTAAACGGTTCTCGGGGTGCACCTTTTACAGAAGCGCCCAAGCCTAGAAGGCCCCCCCCCCCCCCCTCCTCACCGGTTTGATGGGTAAGCTGCCCTTTGTGGCACAACAGGGTCTATTCCACAGACCCCTACCTTGGAAGTTCATACCAACCAAGTTTGATCCCTGTTCCTTTTCTCAAAGGTTTGATTTCATAGATGTTCTGTGTTCATTGTTCATAGGGTGCGGGGAACCCATTAATAAGATAACAAAAGGTACCATAACTTAGATGTATAGTAGACCAGTGAAATTGGTAACAATTAACATTAACTGCTTGCATAACCCAGTCAAAAGGTGGAAAGCCCTATCAAAACTCAAACGAGATAAAGCCCAAATTGCTTTGTTGCAAGAAACACACCTATCAGACGTCGAACATTCAAAATTGAATAAAATGGGCTTTAAACATGTATTTTACTCCTCCCACGCTTCTGGAAGGCGCAGAGGAGTGGCGATTCTGATATCTGGGGCACTAAATTATGAACACATATCTGACCATAAAGATAAGGAGGGGATATATATATATAATGATAACGGGCAAGATAGAAAGCACACTTATTAGTCTTATGAATGTGTACGCTCCCCCAGGGAGCGACTGGTCCGTGTAAAGACAGATACTGGACCTAGTGACAACAAAAAGCCAGGGAACCCTAATATGTGGGGGAGATTTCAATATTACCCTGAATGCTACTTTGGACTCTTCAAATGGAAAAGGTGACAGTAGAAAAGTCGGGAAAAAGATAGCACATCTTATGAAGGAAATCGGATTAGTGGACGTGTGGAGGGAGAATAATCCATCTAGAAAAGAATATACACACTATTCACATGCACACCAGGTCTACTCTCGGCTGGACTACCTTTTTATGTTTAAAAATGACCTTTTTAAGGTAAAAAGTTGTGAAATTGGGCCCAGTACTATTTCTGATCACAATCCTGTGTTCGTGTCTATCTGCCTTCAAAAAGAAGACAGATCCACTCTCTGGAGGTTAAACTTCAACATTTTGAATAGCCCTAATGTTAAAGGGAGTCTGGTTAAAGAAATAAAGGAATACCTTCAACATAACGATAACAATGAAGTGTCCCCGGTGATAGTTTGGGATGCCTTAAAGGCAGTGCTGAGAGGGAAAATAATTAGTATCTCTTCCTACCAGAAAAGAGCCCACAGATTAAAGCTCTCAAGCTTAGAAGATAGACTGTTAAAACTTCAACAAGAGCCCTCTGCAACTTTAAAACGGGAGATCAAGGTGGACATGGTAAAATTGAGGAAAGAAATTGACGACCTAAATACAATAGCTGTACAGGAAAAAATCCTCTTTACCAAACAACAGTATTACGAGGTAGGGGGAAGAGCACTAAAACTTCTTTTTTATAGACTGAGGAAACAACAGGCAGAGAGAACTATACACAGAATAAAAAACCCTCTGAATAACAAAATAGAAACAGAGCAGAAAAGAATTCAGCAATCCTTTTTAAATTACTACAAAAAGCTATATTCCCAACCTCACATAGAAAACCAACAAGATATAGATTCCTTCCTATCTCAATTACACTTACCATTAGTGACAGAGGAACAAAATAAAGGGTTGCTCGCAGCGATAACTAAGGAGGAAATTCACCTGGCGATTAAGCGACTGAAGAGAGGGAAGATGGCTGGGACAGACAGATATGGTCCTGAGTGGTATAAAATAATGGGGATCTATTTACTCCCAACTTTATTAAAAACCTTTAACTGGGTGATGGAAAAGAAAGTGATCCCCCCTTCATGGAATGCTGCAATTATTTCCGTCATCCCAAAAGAGGGAAGGGACAGACTAGACTGCAGCAACTACCGTCCAATCAGAGTGTTAAATATAGATTATAAACTGTTTACCTCCATTATATCAAAGAGACTGGAAGCAATTTTGCCAATCCTGATACATAAAGACCAGACAGGGTTCATCAAACAGAGACAGACACAGGATAGCATTAGGAAAGTACTACATATTATGCGGCAGATGGAACAACAAAAACTGGAGAGCTTAGTGATAAGTCTGGACGCGGAGAAGGCGTTTGACTCGGTGAGGTGGTCATTTTTATACAAAGTGCTCGATAAATTTGGCTTTCATAAATCTATAATTGAAATAATCTCTGGGCTGTATAAAGATCCAGTGGCCAGAATCAAAATTAATGGGAGCCTTGCCGAACCATTTACACTCGAAAGGGGAACAAGACAGGGATGTTGTATGTCGCCTCTCCTCTTCGCCTTGTTCATTGAACCGCTTAGTCAGTGGATCAGACAAAGTCATGATATTACAGGGATCACGATTGCAGGAGTGGAACAAAAATTGGCTCTATAACCATATCCCTTCCTACACGGACTCTCCCTAGACTCGTGAACATACTGGAGGATTACGGTATCTTCACGGGGTACAAAATTAATGTAAATAAAACTCAAATACTAACACTAAATTACGACCCGCCTAAAGGAAATTAGAGACCGCTATGAATGGAAGTGGGAAGCAAATAACATTAAATACCTAGGTATCACACTACATCGAGACCCCACAAAGATGTTCAAGGCCAACTACCGGCCTCTGAACACAAAATTTAAATCTGACTTGCAAAGGTGGAATACTATAACCTTCCTAGACCTGCATTCCAGGATAGAGTCAATCAGAATGAATATCCTTCCCCGCATGCTCTACTTATTCCAGTCCCTGCCCATTCCTATACCCCCTAAACAATTTATAGAGTGGGATAGACTACTGTCAAATTTTATATGGAAGGGTCAGAAACCTAGGATCAAATATAAAACCCTCCAACTAAAGAAAGATAGAGGGGGTACGAGCCTTCCTTGTCTCCGAGTATATTATTACGCCGCCCAGTTGAGACCACTGGTATGCCTGTGCTTCCCGAGCTACAGGGCAGGATGGAAAGATGTAGAGGGGAATACATTTAAAGGAATTCCACTTACAGCTCTAATAGCTGATACCAAATTGCAAAACGAAATTGATATATCGAGCGATCAGGTGACGAACGTGATGATAGCAACATGGAACGAGACAATTAAGACATGTCACCTGGAGGAGGACTCTAAAATCCTGCGATGGTGTGCCTACGAGAGTTTGCCCCAAACAAACTAGATGGCAGGTTTCGGAACTGGATTCTGAGAGGCTTGACTAATTACAACTCCTTCGTCTGTGGGGGGGCGCTCCAAGCCGACACCCTGAAACAAAATCATGGCCTGGGCCCTGAGGATTTTTTCAGGTACCTGCAGATCAGGCACTATTTTAAGGAAAATATTAAAGTGCTCACAGCCGATCAGGGGTTCCTCCAAACATTTATATCACTAACCAAATCAACGTCACCCACAAAAATTATATCTAAACTATACAACAGCATTCTGCAGAGTGAGGGGCAGGGCACGGGCTATGTCAAAGAGAAGTGGGAAAGAGAAGGGAAATTAAAAATTATAGAGGAAGGTTGGGGACACATATGTCAGGTGCAATGGGTCACCACGGGGTCGAATATTTGGCGGGAATTCTGCTGGAAAAATATTATGAGATTTTTCATCACACCAGCTCAGAAAAGGTATCGGGGCGTGGGCGACGCCTGTTGGAGATGTGGGAGCGTGAGGGCCAATCATTTTCATGTCTTTTGGGATTGTCAAGTTATCCACCCTTACTGGTCCGAGGTCCACAATCACCTGCAGAATGTGTTTTTGACTGTTCTCCCCCTGACATTTGAAAATATGTATCTGGGTGCTATGGTGATGGATGACTTCAAAGACAAGAGATTGCTCTATATTCTGTTGGCAGCCAGTGAAAAGGTCATTACGAGAAAATGGCTCAGACCCGAACCACCAACAATTGAGGACTGGATTAACATAATACAAGAGATTTATATGATGGAAAAACTGTCCTTTTCCCTCAGAGTACAGAGAGATTCTTTCTTTAGAATATGGTCAAAATGGACTGAATATGTCAAGCCTGTTAGACCTGACTTTTGTTGAAAGCCGCCCTGATGGGTTGGTACTAATGGCACTCTGATCATTTTTTCTTTTTTCTTCCTTTTCATGTGTAATACTCGATCAAGCAAGCGGTTCCCCCACCCATTTGTTCTTACGTTTCCCTTGTTAAGCTCAAAAATGGAAAGGCAAAAGAAATGTTAAACATTGTATACTTCAATCAATCAATCAATCAGTCTTTATTTATAGAGCACTTTTCATACATAAATGCCACCCAAAGTGCTTTCCATGGTTAAAACAATTTAAAAACCAATAAGAGAACCTTAAAATTGATCCTGAAACACACGGGGAGCCAATGCAGTGATTCTAAAACCGGTGTAATGTGGGCCCGCCCTCTGGTCTTCGTCAGCACACGAGCAGATGAGTTCTGTAGAAGTTGTAGAGGTGCAATACTCTTTTTGGGAAGACCAGAGAGCAGGGCATTACAGTAGTCAATACGACTGGTGATAAAAGCATGCATTAGCATCTCCGTGTTGGCCCGAGAGAGAATGGGACGGATTCTGGCTATGTTTTTTAGATGATAAAATCCTATTTTGGTAACCTGTTTAATATCTGGAATAAAACCAAGTTCAGAGTCAAAAATAATGCCCAGGTTTTTTACTTGTGATGATGGGTTTAATGCGGATGCCTGTAATTTAGCTAAGAGTTTCTCTCTCTGAGCCTCAGGACCAATGACTAAAACTTCAGTCTTGTCCTGGTTAAGCTGTAAAAAGTTTTCTGCCATCCAGGATTTGATATCTAAAATACAGTTGAAAAGGGCATCCATTGGTCTCGTGTCATCAGGAGACATGGAGATGTACAGCTGAGTATCATCAGCATAACTGTGGAAGTTTACTCCATGCCTCCTGATGACGCTGCCAAGAGGGAGCATATACAAATCAAAAAGAACAGGGCCTAAAACTGACCCTTGGGGCACACCACATGTCATTTTATGGATCTTAGAGGAGCATGTATCCAAACTTACCATATAAGTTCTGTCTGTGAGATAGGAAGTAAACCAGTTGTGAACAGCTCCAGAGAGGCCCACCGGGTGTTTCAGTCTGTTTAAAAGAATTGTGTGGTCTACTGTGTCAAAGGCTGCGCTAAGATCCAGTAGCACCAAGACTGAGAGGTTCTGTGAGTGACAGTTAATCCTAAAATCATTTAAAACCTTCAGGAGAGCAGTCTCTGTGCTGTGGTTCACCCTAAATCCAGACTGATATATCTCAAGGATATTTCTACTATTTAAAAAATCATTAAGCTGAATAAAAACCAGTTTTTCTAAAATTTTACTTAAAAATGGTAAGTTGGATACAGGTCTATAGTTATTAAAATCATTACAATCCAAATTGCTCTTCTTCAGAAGGGGCCTCACCACCGTTTTAAAGAGAGAGCAATTTATCATGCATAAAAGCTCGTCTTTAAAAAATCCATAAAATGATTTAAAAAGTGAAGTGGGAATTGGGTCTAAAAGATATGTGGTGGGTTTTACTGTGGAGAAAACTTTATCAAGGATCTCAGCATTAACCAGGACAAAACTGTCCAGTGTTTCCTCAGGTAAAACCAAGCACTCAGATGTGGTCGTGTTCTGGTTGCATAAAATACCACATCTGATGGCACTGATTTTACCTCTGAAGTGGTCTGCAAACTGCTCACAGAGAGAGTCCGTGGGGGTTCGCTGGGAGCTGTTAAAATCAGGGTTACATAGGTGATCGATGGTGGAAAAAAGAACCTTGGGATTATTTTTATTGTTACATCCTGTGGACTCCAACGTTGTTCCTTCGTGTGAAACAAGTTGAATAAAGAATCTAGACTCCTCCATCTTGAGTATGTTCAGGACGGTGGAGAGCAAAACCGCCAGAGGACTGGAAGGACGGGTCAACAAGCACCTGGTTCCAGAGAGAGGGGTCCGATGACTGGAGGTCCTGCTACCTGAAGCTGAACTGGGAGTCGGTTCCACAGAGTAGATTAAGTATTAGCTTTAGTTCAACATGTTTTGTCAAAAGAAGAATAATCTGTTGTCTTCTTATTAAACACTTGAGTTTAAATTCAGCATATTTTATTACATCCACCATTTTGTCCTGTTCATTTCCATCTGCTTGTTCCGTCATGGTCTGTGGGTACTGGTTTGGGATTTTGTTACCTAAGTTTCTGTCCTGGTTTCCTGTTTTATTTTGTAGTTCATCCCTTTCTGTATTACATTCTGTTTGACTTCCTGTTCTCTACACACCTGGTTTTATTGGCTAACTAGCTTCGTCTGCTCCTGGCTTAGTTTCCTCTCTTTCCCCAGACTCATCTTTGTGTTCGTATGAGTGAGTCAGCTTCTTAGTTTAGGTTTTCCAGCTCCGTTGGTTATGCAGCCTGTGCAGAGCCTCCAGTTATTTTAATTAATCCTTATATCCAACATCTGCTTGCCTCTCCACTTCATCCTCCACGCTTCACATCTTCTTTGCTATTCTCTCTGTCTCATCGTTGCTGGAGGCAAAGCCTGTTAGTTCTCGCTATTGTTTGGAGATTTTCCTTCTTTCTTTGTCTCTGCTTTCATTTTTAGTGCTTTAATTATAGACAGAGCTGGACTGTAAAGTAGACTCCCGTCTGACTCGTGGAAGTGATGCAACGCTGTGACACAGCAAAGCTGATGCTCCCTTATATTCTACTGCCGCTGTAATAAATAATTATTATAACCATGAACAGATTACAGCAGTAGATTTTTCACGTTCTCTTTCACACTTACAGATAGATAGGTCTATTTAATAAGATAAATAAAGATAAAGAAAATGCTCGCAGTAAGAACTGATTTTTTCCTGAATTCCAAAGGGACAATGTTTTATAATCAGCCTGAATTCCATCAGGATTCATGTCATTATGGCCACTGCTGCCTGCTCAGAGATTCTTACACACTGCAGCAGTCGCAGGGATTTTTCGGGTGAAAAATGGTACTAAAGTCTCATACTGAAAGAAACTTTGGGCATTTGGCTCACATCTGGGAGATCAGTTGGGTATGTGGGCGTTTTTTTTCCTCACTCTCCATTTCTTTACACCACAAATACAACTTTGTGTGGGCAGGGAGCCAAAGCTGTGCGTCACTGAGTTTTTAGCCTCGTTAGCATCCTGAGCTGCTGCATCTTGTCCAAGGTTTCTAGTAGAAGGCGACACGAGGGAAGAAAGCATTGTGTGATGCACTGCACAGCAAATAAAGAAAACAACTAAATAGAAAAAGTGACTGAACTCTTGAAAAGTGCATAAACCAAATGTTTAACACCAGATCACATCAGTCATGTATGTGGAAAAATCATTAAGAGTCTTACTCTACTATAAAAACACAACATCCATTTTAACTGGATTATAGGTCAGTCAAGGTGAGTCAGAAGCACATGTTGGTGGAGACAGAAAGCTGGGACCAGACAGCTTCATCAGGAACGTCCTGTTAAAATCCAGATCTGATGTACAAACCCAGCTCCAGAAAAGCTGAGAGGTGTTTCAGTCTAAGATTTCATCCGTTTGTCCGATTCTCCTTGTCATGATGCACCACTGTCTCTCCAGGTTCATAAACCGGGATCTGGGGTGTATCCTGCCTCTCGCCTCATAGCAGCGGAGATTGGTTCCAGCCCCCCGTGACCCTGATGAAGGTGGTAAAGGAAAGGGACTGTAAGAAGGTCAGGCGAGGACACAAACTGTCTTGATTAATTTATTCCAGTCCTTGTAGAAAAAGATGCAACCTTGACAATAACATCAACATTACCTTCACACACATGCATGGACACTAATCCCATGCCATCACTGGGACCCTGTAACACAATAAAAATGGAATCTGTCATACAGGAAATCAAGAGGACCCAAGAGTTGACGAGCAGCCTTAAAGTAAGAAAAGAACAATTTATTAAGAATGGCAGCAGATTGACACCAACTTCCCTCACATGTCATCATCCCCCAGTTTAGATGATCTGCTAGAAGCTCCTTTTAATACTAAGAGACTAATTTCAAGAATAAATAATTGTATATCCTCCTTTAAAGACACAAACCTTACGAAGATCAAAGCAGACTGGTTGGCTAAGTTGGGTGGGGAACTGGAATCAGAAGACATTTGGGACAATGCTTTGTTAAAAGTAAACGGTAGCACTTCTTGTGCCCGGTTAAGCATAATTCAATTTAAAATTTTGCACCGCATTCACTACTCCAAGGCAAAACTGGCTAGAATATACCCTAATGTTGAGGCTAACTGTGACAGATGTCGAAATACCCCTGCCAACTTGTCCCATATGTTTTGGTTATGTCCGTCCCTCGCAGCTTACTGGTCTACGATTTTTAAAACATTATCAGAAGCTCTAAGCATTGACCTTCAACCCAGTGAAGCAATGGCCATATTTGGTACAACGGATAGAAGACATGCTACAATAAGGAAAAGTTACCAAAACATAATCTCTTTCACAACATTGCTAGCACGCAGACGGATATTATTACACTGGAAGTCAAACAAACCGCCTAAAGTGTCCTTGTGGTTCAGTGACCTAATGCACTTCATACAGTTAGAAAAGATAAAGTACTCTCTCAGGTGGTCACAGAACAAATTCTTTTCTGTCTGGGACCCAGTGTTGTCCTATTTAGGTAAACTCAAAACCCTACCTGTCTAGTGCCACTCAAACTCCCCTTGAATCTGCATGTGTGCCTTAATTATTCATGTGTAACAAATAATTTGTGGCATAAGCTACACAAGCTGTGAAGAGCCTGTATTCACTGTTTTTTCTGTTGCTGTTTTGTTTTTGTTTTTTCTCTTTTATTTCCTTCTGCATGTATGTTTATCAATGATGGTAGTGACAATGATGATGCTATTTTGTTGTTGCTATTTTTTCTGCCTGTCATTATTGCTGTCTCCATCGCTCCGGGTGGATGTCCCAAATGTTCCAGGGTGGGCTATTGTTACTAGAAAATGTTGATATGAGCACTACTCTATGTATACTTAACCTCTATATGTTCAACTTTGAACATGTACTGTACAACTGGTGCTCAATATAAATAATTATAAAAAAAAAAAAAAGAATGGCAGCAGATCAGCAGGAGATCTTCTGGACAGAGCGGAGCAAAAGAGTTAAATTCACACAGAAACACTTTAACAGGACTGAGAATGAGACCGAGCGGCTGCAGAGACCGAACGAAGTGCAAGCAACGATCCGGCAGAGGCTTGGGATCAGACCAGAGTCCATATGCTGTGCAGGAAACCTGCTGCCGGAAACAAAAGCTCCACCTGCGAGGAAAAGCCACGCCCACACAGACTACGGCCAGGATCAGCTGACCCAGGACAGAATCAGCTGTAAAACGTGAAATATGGCGAAATTTGCTGTTTTCACGGCATCTTAACCAAATGTAGAAAAAATCAGGACAAGGGTTAAAGCACTGCAGCTTCCTGTTTGACGGCTCATACAGACACCACAGCTCCTCTATGTGGCTGCTAAAGGTTAGATTTCCGGTCTGGAGCCTTTGCTGGAGCGTTTGAAAACCAGAATGAACGTTGAAAGACTGAGCGTTCATGTTGCCTTTGGGACTTTTTACATTAAATCAGGTTAAAAGGAAAAAAATATTTGTTTTCTTCATAGTTTCGAATGGACGGACGGACAGGCTCACCTCAGCCAGCCTGGGGGGCCTGTGTGCTTTATACCATCCCTTTATCTCTCGTGAACTCTTTCCTGTCAAACGACGGTGAAATGAAGGCTGCTTGTGTCTAAAATTTCCAGACCCATTTACAATAATATGCACAGTAGAAGTTTTTGCTTGGAAAGAATCATTGAGTGCTGGATGCTTTTTTATACTTAATCCTGACACCCTTACCCACCTTACCACGTTTGTTGTTTGTAGAATGATTATTTTTCGTCCATATTTGTGTTTGGTTAAAGCAAATTAAAGAGTCGTGTTTCTGTTACCTTTACGAAGTTTCCCAACTTTCCAGAAACTGGTCTTCTACAACACATTTTTGTCCAAGGGTTTTTAAATTCCATTCCCCACCGATAACGGTGGATAAAAAAAACAAGAACATATTACAGGCTGATGAGATTAATGTGTTAATGCTTTCAGCTGCTCACAGTGAGTTTCAGGAGAAAATCAGACATACTCTGCAGCTGCTACCCACCCGCCCGCTATCCTCCCAGCCTGAGACATAAAGGACAGTAAACTGAAGAGCCCCTCCAGCTCTCACTATCTTTGAAATTACTCACCAACACAGGTCTTCAAACAACATCTGCTGCAGCAGTCTTTTCTAGAAAACATTGCTTCGTGCCTGGCACAAGCACTGCCAGCAAGGATTAAATGCTTGATTCGCTGCCCTCTCATACAGCTGCCAGCCACTTGGGATAAAAGCAACCACCAAATGGCAGCTTGTTGTGTTATAAGCACAAGGTGCAGCAGCAGTGTACTGCATATTTACTCTGAAAAACTCCCGTATCCTTAACTGACTCGGTTTCACAGCTTGCCTGGAAGCTCCAGCTGACGCCTTCAGCCACTTAAAAACTGAGAAAGATTTATACATCATGCAAGGGTTAAACATGCACGATGCTGCTGGAGCCGCTTGAGTATCAATACACTTGTGTTTGTGGGCACACTGAAGCGGAAGCAGTGATGGTGTGTGTTCGTACGGTGCAGCTGACTTCAGAGGCATGAGCAGCGAAGATCAGAGGGAAGCAGAAAGAGGAAGAGACCCATTAGACTCCAGGCAACAGATATCCAATTAACATATCCCCTTAACTAGAAAGATGTAGCGGGATGAAGATGCAAGGCCACAGCTGCTGTTGTCCGTCAGGCAGAATGGAGCCGTCTGAATATTCATGTGACATTTTCATGACTTTTCAGTCTTCAAATGATGATGGTGGTATGTTGTTCACCAAGTGCATGACCTCAGTGCCTCATGTTCATTAGAGCTGAAAGGCTCTAATTACAACAAACTGAAAGTGGCCCCCAGTGTTGTGATGCTGTAACAGAGATGCAGTAATAAAACCCAACATGAGAAAAATCACCAAGTAACAGAATGATCACTTGCTTTTGTATCGTCGTGAATATTTTCTACACTCATGTTGCACATTTGCATTTTCTAAAAAGGAAAGTCCTCTTAGAGCAGCAAGTTCAACATGTGCAAATGAGTGCAAATTTGTGCAAACATATGTAATAATGTGGTTAGATGAAAACAGGCTCCAGACAGCATCTGTGCTCCTTACAACGTACGGGGAGAATAATGAAGAACTAAAGAAGCTAAATGCAAGCTCCATCAGCCAAGAGTGGAGTACCCACTCGTTCGTCTTTGTCAGAAAGTTCTGCTCCGGTAACTCCATCCAGCAGAGCTATCCGGCTTTCCTTTATGCCACCATGACGAAGCAGACGCTTCTTCACTTTCTAGATCAATTATTCAGATGGCTTTCCTATAAATAAAAGTCTGTTTAAGGGATGACCACAGTCTGTTGAGTGCAGCATGCGGCCCAATCTGTCATGTTACAAGTCACTGCACCAGTTTCACTACACCAGTATCCCTCCACCAGTATCATTGCAACAGTATCCCTCCATCAGTATTACTACACCAGTATCATTGCACCAGTATCCCTCCACCAGTATCATTGCAACAGTATCCCTCCATCAGTATTACTACACCAGTATCATTGCACCAGTATCCCTCCACCAGTATCATTGCAACAGTATCCCTCCATCAGTATCAC
The DNA here is from genome assembly GCF_017639745.1 of Melanotaenia boesemani. Lineage (NCBI taxonomy): Eukaryota > Metazoa > Chordata > Actinopteri > Atheriniformes > Melanotaeniidae > Melanotaenia > Melanotaenia boesemani. The sequence goes on from NC_055684.1 coordinate 40,532,416, forward strand.
TACACCAGTATCATTGCAACAGTATCCCTCCATCAGTATTACTACACCAGTATCATTGCACCAGTATCCCTCCACCAGTATCATTGCAACAGTATCCCTCCATCAGTATCACTTCACCAGTATCATTGCAACAGTATCCCTCCATCAGTATCACTACACCAGTATCATTGCAACAGTATCCCTCCATCAGTATTACTACACCAGTATCATTGCACCAGTATCCCTCCACCAGTATCATTGCAACAGTATCCCTCCATCAGTATCACTTCACCAGTATCATTGCAACAGTATCCCTCCATCAGTATTACTACACCAGTATCATTGCACCAGTATCCCTCCACCAGTATCATTGCAACAGTATCCCTCCATCAATATCACTACACCAGTATCATTGCACCAGTATCCCTCCATCAGTATTACTACACCAGTATCATTGCACCAGTATCCCTCCACCAGTATCATTGCAACAGTATCCCTCCATCAGTATTACTACACCAGTATCCCTCCACCAGTATCATTGCAACAGTATCCCTCCATCAGTATCACTACACCAGTATCATTGCACCAGTATCCCTCCACCAGTATCACTTCACCAGTATCATTTAATCTCCACGGGTAGTTTCCACTTGCTTGCAGCATAACAGCTAAATGCTGCTTCTCCATGTTTAGTCTGGACTCTGGTCTGGACTAGTTGACCAGTCTTTGGATCTAATAGCTCTGCTAGGTTTATATTCTCTGAACATATCACAGATGTATTCTGGGCCTAAACCATTCTGGGATGTAAACGATCAGAAGGGTTTTAAAATCTATTCTGTGACTGTTTGGAAACCAGTATAAACTGGACACCAGTGTAAAGATTTCGAAACTGGTGTGATGTGTTCAGATCTCTTAGTCCTGGTGAAAACTCCAGCAGCAGCATTGGAATGAGCTGCAGGTGTTTACTGGTCTTACTGGGAAGTCCTGTTAAAGACCAGTACAGTAATCAAGTCTACTGGAGATGGATTATGCAGGAGTTTCTCCTGGTCTTACTGGGAGATTAAACTTTTAATGCTGTTAATGTTTCTGAGCTGGTAAAAAGCTTCTTAGTGAAGCTTTGATGTGGCTGCTGAAAGTCAGGTCTGAGTCTAGCAACACTCCCAGGTTACCAACTTGGTTGGTGATTTTAAGAGCCTGTTGAGGCAAAAAAGTTACTCTGTCAAGGATGAGGAGTCTGGTTCTGAAGTGAAGAATGATTACAAGTTTATTGAACACAGAATTCGAATAGAAAGAATAGAAAGAATAGAAAGAATAGAATCGCAATTCCAGAGAGACTGCTCAGAGGTCTGACAGCACAGAGATCTGAACAGAATCTGATAAGAGACACACATGCAGCATCTTTTAAGCAGAATGATCACGTCACAGCACATCATATATCTTGTAAGATAAAAACAAAGAGACTGCCTGTTCCTCACACAGGATTAGACACTTATTGAGCACATAAACAACCCCAGTGACATTAAGGCAGGATGCCCTGCTGGGTCATCCTGAGGCGTCTGGCTGGTATCAGATAAGTCACACAGGTCAGAGTGAACTGTTCTAAAGAATGCATCCACTTTTACGATAGCAACAGGCTACTCAGGATTAAATTCAATTACCAAGAACCTAAGCAATCTGTTTACCCTGAGAGTGATCAGTAGACACAATATAGTAAAGGGAATAATATGAAATTTCCACAACAATTCCCCTCTTTTGATCATAATGAAACCCATTTCATATTGATCACACCAGAAAATTTCATAAGATTAAAGCATAAAAGGAAAAAAACACAAAAATGCATCAAACAAGGATAACCCCTGAGGCAGAGTTGTACAGTGGATACAAATGAGAACACTACAATCAACTAGTGAACCCAAAACTTTTACGGTCTTATCCAACTGCTAATGAACACATCAAAACAAAGAAAAAAGCAAATGAAACAAAAAAAAAAAAAACAAAAAAACAATGAAAAGAGAAATGAAACAAAGAAACAAAAACACAGGAAACCCATAAAAGATAAATGTAATAAATGTGATGTAATTGTAGTACAAAAAAAACCCCAATGATTACATTCAACAATCAAATCAAATCACCATTCCCAATATACATTCAGACAAAACATCAGAAGTTGCAATTCACGAGGATTTGAGAAACTTCATCATAACTCTGAATGGGGAAATAAACATCAAACTCAATCCAACACATGTGATTACCAGCAAAAAAAACACACATCAGAATACATATGAATCGAGTCTCCAGGTGTTTACCAATGCTGACCCTCTTCTCTTTCTACCAAACAGAATAATCTCAGTTTTGTCTTCATTTAATTGTAGGAAATTCTCCCTCATCCAGGTGTTTATTTGCTCCAGACTCTGACACAAGTCTGCTGGGCTGCAGGCGTCTGGTGACAGAGACATAAAGTTGTGTATCATCTGCATAACTTTGATAATTAATGCTATAGTTCTGTAATATTTAACCCAAATGGAGCAGATAGTTAAACAGAAGAGGTCCAAGGACTGACCCCTGGGGGACTCCACAAATCATGGCCACTCGCTCGGATTCATAGCTGCCGATAGTAACAAAATAACTCCGGCCTTCTAAATAGGACCTGAACCAGTTAAGAACCGCTCCAGAAAGTCCAACCCAGTTTTCCAGCCTGTGCAACAGGATTCTGTGATCTACAGAATCAAACGCAGCACTGAGATCCAACAGAACCAGGACTGATACTAGACCAGAACCAGGATGGATACTAGACCAGAACCAAGACTGAGACCAGAACCAGGGCAGATACAGAGCCAGAATCGGTCTTTTACCACTGTGACCAGAGCTGTTTCAGGGTTGTGATGAGGTTGGAAGCCGGACTGAAATTTATCAAGATTTCCACTTTCATTTAAAAAGTCATTAAGCTGGTGAAATACAACTTTCTCAATAATCTTGGAAATAAAAGAGGTTAGAGACGGTCTATAGTTGTTCATTATAGAGGCGTCTAGAGTCCTTTTCTTTAGGAGGCTTAATAGCAGCTATCTTTAGTGACTTGGGAAAAATGCCTGATGCCAGTGAGCTGTTAACTATCAGTAGGAGATCACTTTCTACTGAGGTAAAAACTGTTTTTAAAAAGTTGGATGGTATCATGTCCAGAGTGCATGTTGTTGATGTCAAATGCCAAACTGTTTCTTGTAGGATTTTTAAATCGATCATATCAAATCTGGGTTTTGCACCAGCATCCCTCCACCAGCATCCCTCCACCAGTATCACTGCACCAGTTTTTAGTAAATATTAAATTAGGTTACTCATTATTCATCCTAAATATTTCCATGTGGCTGCACATTTCTAGAAGAGATTTGGTGCCTGTTAAACTACTAATGTAGTTTTTTTTGTTTGTTTGTTTTGTTTTTCGTTTTGTTTCTTTTTTTCTTAGACTTCTTTTCTTGTAAATAATTTATATTGCACCTTCTTGTTGTGATGCATGTTCACTTTATTCTGTCTGCTTTCTCCACTTTATTCTGTTATAAAAGCTGCTGTAACGAGTGAATTTCTTCACTGTGAGATTAATAAAGTTCAATCTAATCTAATCTAATGTAAGGCTATTAACCTGATGTTAGCATGGAGCTACGTAGCAGTGCTAATCTAGTTCTATGCTACCACTTTAGCTGTGTCCCAATTCAGGCTCTACGCAATTGGAAGTGCAGGTTTGTCGGCTACATACGTCACAGTGGTGCGAAGCACTGTCCCATGTGGAAGGCTCCTCTGAATCCACCCTACAAACCCGCGCTTCGTTCCAAACTGTCATGAAGGCTACTGGTGTTGCATCCTTTGCAGCCTCTTTTCTCCCAGAATTCAATGTGCACAAGATGACGGCGAATGAGCAACAACGTTCCGAAGGGTACTTTTTTCGTTTACCTCACTTTAGTAGAAATGTGATAGAACCAAATATATTAACACGTTTGTCAAACGGTGGCAATACAATTCTGTAATATTTGATATTCATGGATTTTTAAGGGGTAATGAGAAGTCTACCAGCTGGAAAACAACAGAGCCTCACACCGTTTTTTTCATTTTTTGTTGTTGTTTTTCTTTTTTAAAATTACTACTTGGTCGGGGTTAATGTTCACTAAAGTACCATATGATATGCAAACATAGTAATTTGAGAGGTTTAGGTAATTCAACGTCCTACGCTGCTGCTATAGGAAATTCTCCTCAGCGGTGTCATTTAACGAACAGTAAGCGGCTTTGGACTACGTAGCACACTCCATCACTACATTCGGTGCAGGGCCATTAGGTTCTTTGTCCACCAGGCCATCAGACTATTAAACACTTAAAATCACCAACAGCTCTCATTGTTACTGGATGTTACTGCTCTACCTGCTGCATTTTCTTTTTTTTTCTTATCAACTATTTATCATTACTATTTCATTTTAATTTATTTTAGCAGTGTTGTATCTAAAATACAAATATTCAAATCTCTGCACCTCATCATCACCTGCACTTTAGTGTATCCTTGCTCCCTCACATCTGTATACTGAAGCCATGCAAACGACATTTCGTTGTCTTTACACCTGCTGTGTACAAAATGACAAAGTCTGTCTAAAGTCAAGTCCAAAGAAAAACTTTATTGTTCTTTGCAGAGCAGTGGAAATTTCGACAGAATACTAAAGGGTAAATGGACTTGTACTTATACAGCACTTTTCCAGTCAGTTTGACCACTCAAAGCGCTTTACACTACTTATCACATTCACCCATTCTCACCCTGATAGACACATCGGGAGGCAACGTGGGGTAGTCAGTGGGAGGCTGGAATTGATCCGCCTACCTTCCGGTTAAAAGACGACTGCTCTTCCTCCTGAGCTACAGCCGCCCACTAATGGCTCGCAAAATAAAAACACAAATGAAAAGATCCATAAAAACATAAAACACATCAACAAAGCTACACTACCATTCAAAAGTTTGGAGTCATTTTGCCATGGGATTCAATAGGGAAGTGACCCCAAACTTTTGAACGGTAGTGTACAAACTTAAGACTTGTTCAAAATGCTGCTTACTGTTGGAATGAATGATTTTTTTACTGTTCGTTCTTGCTAGTGGTGCTTTGTAACAGTGGCCAGATGGAAGGAGCTGAAATGAACTGTGGAGAGGGTGTGAGGAGTCTTTTATCATAGTGTTGGCTTTATGTTTAACTGCCTGTGTGGAGATCTGTCAATGAGGCCTGAGTGTAGCCTGTTATCTTAGTAGCATGTGTAATGACTTTCCACAGTTTAGATTTATCTTTGACTGAGAGAAATGTGTCCCAGGATGACAACTGTCTAAAAACTGCCTAACAACTATTAAAACCTTTCTGCGTCATTAAACATCCTCAGTGTTCTCAGCGGTAAGAGGCTGATGAGCCTTTTTGAAAAAGCTGCTGCTGTGGTCAGAAAAGGACAGCACTCTGTCAACCTCATTGCCCAGTTGTTTAAATGTTCCACCTGCTCCACTACCTGCCCATTAATCTGCAGAGGACGGAGCAGTGTGAGGGCAGCATCTCCAGATGTTCTCCTGTAGCAGCAAAGCTTCTCTGAACTCTGCTCAATGAGGGTGATCAGTAAGTCCACCTGCTGGCGATATGCTGCTAGGCCGATGGCGTCGGCCAGGCGGGCCACCAGGGCCGTGGCGTCTGCATATTTCAGGAGTGTCATATTGTCGGTGCTGCAGGTTATACTGTTTGTGTAGATGGAGCAGAAGATGGAGGATAAAACGCATCTCTAAGGGACCCCCGTGGTTGTGATGTTTTTTTTATTTACTGTACCATGCTTCGGTCCAGTTTACCAGTAACGGACTGAGCCATGGTTCAGTGAGGCGGCTGATCAAGGTGCTTATTAATTCCTCACAGTCAAACAAGAAAAGTAGTCTGTGTCTAAAACCCGGAAATAATTCTGATGTCATGTCGCAATTTGATATGGTCGATTTAAAAATCCTACAAGAAACAATTTGGCATTTGACATCAACAACATGGACTCTGGACATGATACCATCCAACTTTTTAAAAACAGTTTTTACCTCAGTAGAAAGTGATCTCCTACTGATAGTTAACAGCTCACTGGCATCAGGCGTTTTTCCCAAGTCACTAAAGATAGCTGCTATTAAGCCACTCCTAAAGAAAAGGATTCTAGATGCCTCTATAATGAACAACTATGGACCCGTCTCTAACCTCTCTTTTATTTCCAAGATTATTGAGAAAGTTGTATTTCACCAGCTTCATGACTTTTTAAATGAAAGTGGAAATCTTGATAAATTTCAGTCCGGCTTCCGACCTCATCACAGCACTGAAACAGCTCTGGTCAAAGTGTTAAATGACATTAGGTTGAATATTGATTCTGGTCAAGTATCAGTCCTGGTTCTGTTGGATCTCAGTGCTGCGTTTGATACTGTAGATCACAGAATCCTGTTGCACAGGCTAGAAAACTGGGATGGACTTTCTGGAGCGGTTCTTAACTGGTTCAGGTCCTATTTAGAAGGCCGGAGTTATTTTGTTACGATCGGCAGCTATGAATCCGAGCGAGTGGCCATGACTTGTGGAGTCCCCCAGGGGTCAATCCTTGGACCTCTTCTGTTCAACTTGTGTATGCTCCCTTTGGGTAAAATATTACAGAACTATAGCATTATGCAGATGATACACAACTTTATGTGTCTCTGTCACCAGATGACTGCAGTCCAATAGACTTAATGTGTCAGTGTCTGGAGCAAATAAACACCTGGATGAGGGAGAATTTTCTACAATTAAATGAAGATAAAACTGAGATTATTCTGTTTGGTAGCAAAGAGAAGAGGGTCAGCATTGGTAAACACCTGGAGACTCGGGCTCTTAAAATCACCAACCAAGTTCGTAACCTGGGAGTATTGATAGACTCAGATCTGACTTTCAGCAGCCACATCAAAGCTGTCACTAAGAAGCTTTTTACCAGCTCAGAAACATCAACAGAATTAAAAGTTTAATCTCCCAGAAAGACCAGGAGAAACTCATCCATGCATTCATCTCCAGTAGGCTGGATTACTGTAATGGTCTTTTAACAGGATTTCCTAAAAAGAGCATTAAACATTTGCAGCTCATCCAGAACGCTGCTGCTAGAGTTTTAACCTGGACTAAGAGATCTGAACACATCACACCAGTTTTGAAATCTTTACACTGGCTTCCAGTCAGTCACAGAATAGATGTTAAAACCCTTCTGCTTGTTTACAAATCCCAGAATGGTTTAGGCCCAGAATACATCTGTGATATGTTCAAAGAATATAAACCTAGCAGAGCTCTTAGATCCAAAGACTCTGGTCAACTAGTCCAGACCAGAGTCCAGACTAAACATGGAGAAGCAGCATTTAGCTGTTATGCTGCAAACAAATGGAACAAACTGCCAGTGGAGATTAAACTTTCCCCAAATGTAGACATTTTTAAATCCAGGTTAAAAACATTTCTTTTCTCATGCGCCTATGCATGAAATCTGCACGGTAACTTTTTTAACTTATCTTGCTTTTAATCATTTTAATGTAATTTATTATTTTATTGTGATTATGTGTTGATGCCTTTTACTATTCTAAATATCTGTAATGTCTTTGTTTTATGTAAAGCACTTTGAATTGTCCTGTACATGAAATGTGCTATACAAATAAACTGCCTTGCCTTGCCTTGCCTTGCCTTATCTTGACTGTGTTGAAGGCAGAGGAAAAGTCCAAAAGTAAAATCCTGGAACATGAGTGCGGTGGTCCATGTTTTTTGTGATTGTGTCCAGGAGTGTCAGACAGGCTTCCTCCACCCTTCATCTTGTATTATAGGCAAACTGGAACAGTCCAGTTTATCTACTGAAGATCTTAGTAGGCCACACGCCACTCCCTCCATGCATTTACACAGTGCAGGTGTGAGTGTGACAGATGTTAAACAATGCAACTAAAGTTTTCATGTCTGGTATGTCCTCTTGAGACTCCAGCTGGGATACCAGTGCAGTATAAGCAGACCAGTGGATGAAGAGACTCAAGCCAACCATAATAACAGTTTCATTTCAGCTATAAAGAGAGGTAGGTATCTGTGGTATTCTCCAACTCTTTATCACCGTGGCTCTGCACAAAATCAATCCACCAATCATGCTTTGGCCATAGTTACTCCTAAAACATCTCACAGCACTCCATGGTTCTGCCTCTTCCCAAAATGTATATGCAGTCCAACTCCAGTAATTCCACACAGTCCTGTAACCACAGCAGTAATAATTTTGTTTTTTAACCCATGAAGCATAGATCAGATTCTCTGAGCCAAATTTCAGCTTTCCTTCTGATAAAAAAATCATCTATTTCCTCCTCCTAATCTCAATGTTCCTCTGCTTTTTAAAGTACGAGCCATTTTAACTATGGACCCTCCAAAGACTGGGGTGCACACCACAGCCGTAAGGCTGCAGTGCAGGACCCCAGCCAACCAGACAAGGGCGATCACCGCAGCAACAAACCCCAGACCAAGCAGGCAAACCCCCCCAGCAGGATCCCCATGAGGAAAACACTGGAGTTAAAACAAAGATTAAATAACATTAAGAAACAATAAGAACAATTAAGTGCAGCAATAACAAAAACACACTTCATAAAATAATGCGCTAAAAAAGTAGTAAAGTTGAGTAAAATGAAAATAAAATAACATAAAATTATGTAAAATACATTAAGATCAAATAGAATTACGTTAAACGATGAAAAGATCTCAAGCCTCTTTTTAAAAACATCAACAGTCTCTGCAGCCCTGAGGGTCTCTGGCAGGCTGTTACGAGGACCGTAACAATGGAAAGAGGCCTCGCCGTATGTCTTGGTCCTCACCCTTGGAACAACTAAGTGTCCAGTACCAGAGGAGGTCAGGGTCTGCAAGGGTTCATAATTTAAAAGCAAGTTGGATAAATAAGAGGGCCCAAAACCATAAAGACATTTATAAACTACTAAAAAAAACCTTAAAATCAATCCTGAAACACACGGAGAGCTAATGCAGCGATTTTAAACCTGGTGTGAACTGTTCCCTCTGGTCCTCATCAGAACTCTGCTGCTGAGTTCTGGAGTAGTTGCAGGTTAGAAATGGACTTTTTGGGAAGACCAGCGGACTCTGGCGATGTTTTTAAGATGATAAAATTCTGTCTTTGTGACATTTCTGATGTGATGAGTAAAATCCAGCTCAGAGTTGAAAAGAACACCTAGGTTTTTCACACAGAGGGAGTGAAATTACCAAGTAATTCAGTGGCTATATCTGGTCTCAGACCCTTGATTATCGCGTCAGACGCGATGGACTCCCAATTTGACCGGGGAACGGTTTCCCAGTCGCCGGTGGGCTTTGTAAAACCGCTGTGTTTAGTCACCTCTTCACACACGCGGTGGATAAAAGCGTCTGTCCTTTCTCCTATCTGTTGTGTACAGGAGAAAATTTTAGAGACATCCATGTGTGTAGGGAAGGCTGTTCTGAACTCCTCACACAGCGCTTCAACCAGTGTCCGATATCCGTTATTTGGGCATTGTCCCAGTCAGGGTGGCACATTCTTGTGTCTGGGGGGGGGGGGGGGGGGGCTTTGACTGGACCTTTGCTAGGTCTGCCTGGGTCATCCTTTTTGACATCACCGCGCCCGTTGGTTTATATTCCTGGCAGAATTTCAACAGTTCATCCGCAAACCGCAAACCGGAATCTGCGGGCGTGGGCAGGAAGGACGTGGGGTCTGCCACGTCAGCGGATGACCAGGTACGGAAAACGAGCATCGCCCCATCTGTGCCCGCCACCTTAACCATCGGTAGCGTGAAAGTGGTCCCCTCTTCCGTAACAGCTACGCTGGGACCGACTTGGACCTAGTAGTTCTGGGCTGAGGTTTTGGGCCGGACTTTTCTTCCTTTCCGTCCCGCTTCTTTAACCGTGGCTGCGCAACCTCTCCTTCATCTGATGAATGTTTTTCTGAATCGGTGGGGGTCAGAACGGGTGGCGAGTCCGGTTCACTTCGGGACGGTGTGGTGCTGGGGCTGGAAAGTGTAGGTGGACCAGGGTCAGAGGCAGCAGGAGAGGAGACAGGAGAGGGATCTTGTCTTGGGGAATATCGGACCGTGCTGTCTGAGGCAGTGGAGCTGTGGTCTGGGGAGGACGTGGCGTGGGCGCCTGTTGGTGATCTACTAGCGGCTCCGGGAGCTTGTTGGGGGGAGGGGGCATGGACAGTGATGTTGGATGGGTCCTGGCTCACCCTGGGTCTTGGAGGGCGGGTATCCAGGTCCAGGTCGACAGAAGTTTTCCAATACGCCAAATTCGGGTAGAGCCGTGGTTGGTGTTGGAATGGGATAGAGCGTGGGAGTGGTCATGGTGTACTCCTCAGCGGTCCATATGCAGGAAAAGAAGAATAAGAATTAGTTGCATTATGTGTATTATATGGTGGTGGGACGTTAAAAGATGAACATGCAGTGGCGCCGACCCCAGCAGTCTGGATGGGGGGGCAGTCGATCCGCTTAACAGCGGTGGTAATTGTCTTTGTCTCACCTTTCTTTTCTTTTTCATTGTTATTATTAGTCCTGTCACCTGTCAGTGCGAGCGCACCCTGCTTTCTCTGTCTGCGGTCACATTCAGTCTGCCACAGAAGGAGCACTTCCCTGTTGCTGTCTAATTTTACCCAGTCTGACACCTGTACAGTTTTCTTAGACTTTAAAACAAACTCAGTCTGATCCAGGGCTTCCTTCACCTTTTTGAGCCCGTTAAAGTCTCCTTCGATGTCATGCTCCGTGGTTCGGAGCCCGTTTTCCCCAGCGGCCCTGAAGACATCTTCCCTGCACGCTGGCTTGATTGCTTATGTGCTCCACCTGCGCTGAGCGCTTTATATACCTGCCTGTTTCAACCCTTAACTGCCAGATCGTCTTGGTTCATCCCTGTACGTATCCAGCCCTGATTTCTCTGCCTGTCTGCCTGTCTGTTGTTGACCCTGTCGCCTGGATTTGGATTCTGCCTCTGCCTGCCCCTGTCTGGTACTCTGCTTGTCATTGTTTGGATCTCCTGGCTCTCGGACCTCTGGAATTGATTATTGGACCTAGATAACGGATCACTGACTCAACTCTCCTCACCCCCACGAGGATTCTCTGACCCCACACTGTCATCCTGGTGAGCAGTCCGACCTGTGGGTTATTATCCAGCTTCTAACCTCTCTTTTGCTCAGCAGCTTCTCCCACATCACGCAGCGGATTCCTCCCTGGATTCCCTCGGCTCTGATCTTGAGACAACCCTCCTTCACCCGCTGGATCCCACTCTGCTGGTACGTCAGCCCACACTATTGCACACTGTCACCTGCCGCTCCCTGCCTTCTAACTCCTGTCTCCTATATCCACAGAAGCCAGTCCATAGAGAAGACCAGGATTGCACATTCTATCAATTGTATACCAATAAATGTTTGTAACCCATCCCTGGGATTCTGAGCCTTCTTCTGAGTCCAAACCTGTCAGCCCCATGACATTCGATGGGAAAACACCCGCTGAAATCCATTCAGCACAAAATTCCACAGCAGTTTTACCATATTTTGTCGCCATAAAATCATATAGTTCTCCTGTAATGGGGAGGGAATGTTGCTTGGAGTCTACGTTGCCCATTTTCTACCACGAAATGGGGGGGTGCCCCTTACAGTCGTGAACGTCTTCACTGACTCCGAGTAATAAGTTTACCTGGCCGCTCTTGCCCGGTGGCCTTCTCCACCGGGGGACCTCTGCGGACACAGAGGAATTACCAGCTTCAGGCCTGTCTCCCACAGCTACCACCGCGTACGCCCACGCGGCCAGACTCACACAAACCAAACAGACCCCCCTGTCTCCCAAACCAGCTTCACAGCTTAATTAAACAAGATACTTCCTGCTCACCAGACTTATTTCAGACTATATTTTGGTTTGTTGATTCCGGAGGTGGGTTCAGAGAATCTTAGCGAGGGGTCCCCCTTTCAAACTGGAGGCTGAATCATGTTCAGGTTGGTCAGACACACCGTCACTTCGGTTCTCCGTAGTCACTCTTGGAATACTGCCATAGACAACGCCAATTGTTATAGAAAAATGACCAAGAGTCTGAATGAGTAAAAGTAATTAGAAGATATAAAATACAAACAATTTCACTTGCAAGTTGAGAGTGTCGTCCAGACTCGCGTGAAGTCGAGAGAGACTCTGCCTCTGCATCATTAGCATCAGTTTTTATTCAACCTGGTTCCAGCTGAAGATCAGTCTCTCAGACTGATAGTAGGATAAAGGAGATTGAGAGGTGCCATTCTCGCCCAATCAGGCTGTCATTTTCTAAACAACTGTTTTCTGGGGGCGCTATCGAGCATCGGACCAAGATGGTGGCTTAATGTGGATGCTCCGCACAACTTCGCACTAAGCAACTTTGAAACTGTATGTCAACAATACCAGCTGAACTGAGACTATGTCTAAAACTGCCACAATCAAAGACAGTGACTTTTTTACTTGAAAACGCGGTTCTCAGAGGCCGAAAATCAGCACACCACCAACTGAAGGAGACGAAGAAACTATAAGTAACATGCTGGACCTGTCCGCGGTGCTTGCAGAACTTAAATCACTTCGTTCTGACTTTGGATCTAAACTAGATAGTATTGATGACCGCCTGGGTAAGATGGCCAACTCTGTCACCGCCTTGGAAAATAGTATGTCAGAAGTGAAGCGGAACGTAGCTGCTAACACCACCCGAATGGAAGAAGCTGAAAACCAAATAATGTCGGCAGAAGAGCAGCTAGAGAAAACTACCACTAATTTGACCAATGCTATGAAACGAATCGCTTATCTGGAAACCAAGACTGAGGACCTTGAAAATCAAAGTAGAAGGAACAACCTGCGGCTATTCGGACTGCAGGAGGGTGCTGAAGGCAACCAAACGCTACTTGACTTTATACAGAAGATGCTACCCCGCTGGCTGGAACTGGACACCGACAGAACCTTCATAATAGAGAGAGCCCACCGAACCGTAGTGCCATCGAAAGCAAACCAGAACAGAGCGGTTCTCATTCGGTTCCTGAAATTTCAAGACCGGGAGTTTGTTTTTCGTTCCACGAAACAACGTGACATTATGTATGAGGGAAACAAGCTCTTCTTCGTGCAGGATCTCTCAGCTGAGACCATGCGACAGCGCTTTGGATTCAACACAATAAAGAAAACATTCATTGAAAAGGGAACTTTTCGTGGGTTTCAGCTTAACCCGTGCAAAATGAGGGTCCTCCATAATGGAAAGATACACTCGTTTTCAACACCTAAAGAGGCGGAGGACTTCCATAGCAAACATTGTTGAGAGACTAGATGAAGCCAGCGGTGAGGTGTGAGACCCATTTACTTCCGTCACTATGACAACCAGCTGATAATGCTAAGAGGTATGGCGTAGCCTTGCAATTAGTCCCAGGAATTTTTTTTTTATTACTATTATTTATTATTAATAGTTTCTATTTATTTATTTTATTATAGTTTTCCCTCTTATTTAACTATTATCTTACGGACTTTGGAAATATGTGGACCTGAACACTGATACACAGACTCGGTGTCTATTTTAGTTACTTATTGCAATTTGTTTTTTGTTTTTTGTTGCTTTTTTTTTTCTTCTCCAGCAAGCAATACTGGCATACACACTCAGTGCCTACATTTTTTTTTTTTTTTTTAAATGTGTGATCAATGTAAGTTGACTATATATTGCTGAAAAGTAATGTGCGTGTTTGGCGGACTCCTATGGTCGCCTGTGGAGCTAGTTCGAGTAGTTTAGCTGCTCCTCTATAGGGTGGATCAGCATAAGCCCCCCCGCCCCAGGTTCTGTTTTGAGTAAGGGAGGGGGAACAAAGTGTTCAAATGTTTGTATATGTAAGTGTATGTATGGTGGTTCTTTTTATTTCCGTATGTTGTACACTCAGCGCAGCAGAAACGTTTTTTACTCCTTTTCCCTGTATAAGTGTCTTGTACCACATTATGTATGAAACACTCAGTCACTCAGAATATTTCTGACATAAAAGTTACGAGCTGGAATGTTAGGGGGCTACAGAAATTGACTAAAGTGAAACAGGTTATAAATAGGATCAGACAACTCAAGTCTAAAATAATTTTCATTCAAGAAACTCATCTAACAGCTTCTGACCTTAAACCGATACAGAATAGATGGCCTGGCAGGGTGATACATGCATCATACAATAATTATGCTAGAGGTGTACTTATTTTAATTCATAAAAGCATACCATTCCAACCCATAGAAACAATCCAAGACCCAGCTGGGAGATTTGTCATTATGCATGGTACCATCCACCCTCTTACATTAAATTTAATTAGTGTATATGGCCCAAATGAGGATAACCCTGATTTTTTTTTAATTTTTTTCTTTACTTTGTCTACTCTACGGGGTTTCTACATTATTGGAGGAGACTTTAACTGTACTTTAAACCCGGAAATAGATCGCTCCACAGGTTGTGATACTTATAAAGCACAGACAAGAAAATTATTAAAGCAATATATAGATGGCATAAATTTGGTTGAAGTTTGGCGAGAGCAGAATCCTGGTAAAATAGAGTATTCTTGCCATTCAGGCATGCATAAATCCCGTTCCCGCATCGATTACTTTCTTGTTTCAAGGGAAATTCTGTCAAAAATTAAAAGGTGTTGGTATGACAGTATAGTAATAAGTGATCACACTGCTTTTTCATTAAATATACATATAGACCAATTCATTCATAACCCCCCTAGTTTGCGATTGCAAGTAAAATGGCAGCAAGACCCAGACTTCGTTAAATATGTGGGAACTAAAATGGATGGTTATTTTGAGTTAAATACAAACCAAACCAGTGCCAGCACAAGATGGGAAGCATTTAAAGCCTATATCAAATCATGATCAGAAATCATCAGTTAACAAGCTCCAAGGCCAAACAACAAAGGCTAATGATGGAAACATTAGAAAAACAAATCAAATCTTTAGAGATAAGTATAAATCTAAGGGTGGATCCAAGAAAACATCGAGACTTGACGCTTCTGAGGGCTGAATACGATAAACTATTTGTTGATAAAGTCGTAAAAAGTTTAATGTGGTTAAAACAATCTTATTACGATCAAGGGGAAAAAGCTGGGAAACTCTTGGCATGGAGAGTTAAAAAATACAGTCTGAGAGAGCAATTAATAGTATAATGACCCCTTCAGGTAATCTGTCAATAGATCCATTTGAAATTAACAATAGTTTTAGAGAATTTTATGAAAACTTATACAGGTCAGAATGCCCACAAACTGCAGAAGAACGGGATACATTTCTTGATCGGTTTCAATTCCAGACACTGACAGAAGATGCCCAAAAAGAACTAGATGCTGATTTAACAACTGAAGAAATCTCACAGGCTATCCAAAGTATTAACAGTGGCAAAGGTCCAGGGCCTGATGGCTTGCCAATTGAATTCTACAAAACATTTAAAGAAAAACTATTAATTCCACTCATTAATATGTTTGAAGAATCTTATCAAGCAGAAACTCTTCCACCCTTTTTGAGACTGGCAATGATAACATTGATTTTGAAACCAGAAAAACCAGTTACAGAATGTTCCTCATTCAGACCAATAAGTCTTATCGGATGTGACATAAAAATACTTTGTAAAGCCTTAGCAAGAAGGCTGGACCCTTATATCCCATATATTGTTCGTAATAATCAGAATGGTTTTGTCCAAAAACGCCAAGGATTTCACAATATTAGACGAGTTCTTAATATAATTCATGAAAAATTTGATGCAAAGGATACAGCATTACTCTCACTGGATGCCCGACAAGCTTTCGACAGAATAGAATGGCCATACCTATTTAATGTTTTGCCAAGATATGGATTTGGACAGAAATTTCTCAAATGGATTCAGATTTTATATACAAGCCCAACAGCCAGTATCTTGACGAATAGTATAGTCTCTAAACCAATTACCTTGGAACGATCTACTTGCCAGGGGTGCCCCCTGTCTCCTATGTTATTTAGATTAGCCATAGAGCCGCTAGCCATGGCAATAAGGACACAGACAGACATATCGGGTATCTGTTTAGGAGAACAGGAACATAAAATATCTTTGTATGCAGACGACATGATTGTGTTTTTAACTAAACTATCGATTAGTGTCCCACGACTTCTACAACAGAACTGTTTGGGCAGTTCTCTGGATATAACATTAATAACGCAAAATCATCTATACTGTTTTTAAATAAACAAGAAAGATTGAACCCAGTTATAAAATCCCTCCTTTTTTAATGCAAAGGAAGGATTCACCTATCTTGGTGTCAAAATTACCCCTGAAACTAAAATGATCATTCCAGCAAACTATGACCCACTGACAGATGAAGTGAGTGAGACATTGGATCGATGGATGACGTTGCCCATATCAATGATTGGTCGTATAAACCTAATTAAAATGAGTATATTACCAAAATTTTTATACTTGTTTCAATCACTCCCACTCCCACTGCCAGGCTCATTTTTTGATAAGCTCAACAGCACTTTTGGTAAATTCATTTGGAACAATAAAAATCTAGACTGAGGCTCAGATTGCTGTATTTACCATATGAGAGGGGGGGGACTTCAGCTCCCAAATCTGAAATTATATTATTACGTTCTGTAATGTTTTACTTTTCATTGGAAGCTCCTCCAGCCTGGGTGATTATTGAGCACGCATTGATATCAAATCTCTCCTTAAGATTGTACATGTATTCTGCAGACTCAAAGAAGCTAAAAAGATCAACAAAGAACCCCTTCCTCAGAAACACTGTTGATGTCTGGTACAAAGCGCATCAGCATATTGGAGACACTCCTTCCATCTCTCATTTCTCCCCCATATGGGGCAATACACATTTTAAAGCTGGAAGGGAAGATGGTGGATTCAAAACTTGGGCAGATAATGGTGTACGAAAAATAGAAGATCTTTATATGGATGGTAACCTTCTCACATTTGATCAGATGTGTCAAGTATACTGTATTCCCAGAAAGCATTTTTTAAATATCTGCAACTGAAACATTTTATTCAGTCTAAACACAAGGAGGTAGTAAATGAACCACCACTATCATATCTTGATAATCTTGATAATCTTATACTTCAACATCTAGACGGGAGAAAACAGATCTCTCTGTTCTACACAGCTTTGATGTCATATGACAAAGAATCCACCATCGACAAACTAGAGGCATGGAGGCTGGACACTCAAGAAAATATACAAGAGGCTGACTGGGAAAAGGCCTATTTTAGAGCCCAAAGACAGACTATCAGTACTAGAATGAAACTATTATAATACAAATGGCTGATGAGAACATATATTACCCCCGTGAAGTTAAACCGATGGTCCTCTGATATACCAGACACGTGCATTAAGTGCTTAGAGGAAAAGGGTACTCTGTACCACTGCGTTTGGGATTGCCCAAAAATAAAAAAAGTATTGGAAGAAGTTGTTCTGACTTTATCTGAGATTGTTGGAGTGAATATGCCTTACCAGGAAAAAACATGTATACTTGGTATATATCCAAATAACTTTGTTGTCAACTCTAAATAGTCAACTTTAATTGACTTCGGTCTCCTACAAGCAAGACGGATGATCGCACTATCTTGGAAAAAAATGGATGTGCCCTCAATACATATGTGGATAAAGGAAATGGCGCCTTCTATAGTGTTGGAAAAACTGACTTATATAACCAGGGGAAAGGCTGCAGAGTTCGAAAATGTGTGGAAACCTTTAATAGAGTTTCTCAAACGTTAAAATACACAATCAACGTGAAACTGCTGCGTTGATACCTTTAGTTGAGTGTTTTATTTAGTTGGTTTAATTTGTTTTAAATGTGTTAAGTATGTGAAATGTCTTGTGAATACTGTGACTGTTTATTTTATTTTATGAATGTTATTGTCTTGAATGTTCTAATCTGTATGTGAAATGTATATCTAAAAAAGTTCAATAAAAATATTGTTTAAAAAATAAAAAAAAACAACTGTTTTCTATCAGCTGCCTATCAGTCTCATCTTTCTCCCACGTCATGAATCTGAAAGAATGGTCAGCTTGTCCTCACATACAATGACCCAACAGGAGAATAATAACGTCAATGTTCTATATCAGTAATGTTCTATATCAGAAGGAAAGGAAAACACACATCATGACATGTAATTGAGAATAACAGATTACACTTGTGGTTATTGTATGAGTAAATATAATTGATTGCCATATGCATTAAACTTACTTCCACAGTTGGCTCTTGGTGAAAAACGCTGAGCAAGGACAGTGATGGTGAATGAGACTGCAAGCATGACTCAGCAATAGTGCACCTTTACCTCTCCTTGATATCTTATTACACAAAGTTGTACCTTTTAAGATGTGATTATTTAACTTGGTTTAACAACAGCTCCCAGCCATTGTTTGGCTGTAAATCTCCACAGTGGTTTGCTTGTGACTGTATTACATTCAGTTTATATAAAACAATAAACTAGTGGTTCCCAACCTGGGGTCTGGGACCCCCAAGAGGGTCCCCCAAAGGGCACAGGGGTTCCCTGAGGCTTTAAATGAAGCCTTTGTGGTTGTTATCCACAAATTGTCCTTTTAAGGAAAAAGTAAGGGTATATGTTCATTTAACTTTGGCTTTATCAAAGGACAGGACTCGACCAGAACACATTATTTATGGTGAAAATCTCACTTTTGACAGTCTAAAACCAATCAATCAATAATTACAGAACTAAAATGAATGGTTTTAGACTTAAAAGGTTTCCAACCAACAGCAAATACTGGAATCAATTACTCCTAAAAAGCAAAGAGCAACAACATCCTTACTTTGGTAACTGTGGCTTTATTTCTGAGAATTTTCTGAAGTGTAAAACTCCACCCTGAACACACACATTGACCTGGTCTGCCAGAGAAATTATGATGGATTATCGTTGAAATATGTCCATATATCGTTTCATTGCTTCCACCATACCCTCTCTGGATGCAACTCAACTAGTGCTTTCTATGGCAAGGGCAAAAGAAAGACCTTGTCTGTTGCATCTGTAGAAGAAGAATACCTGAAGGCCTTCAACAATCTAGGAAGCAGCTTTAATTTGGACCAGTCAACTTTTGCTATACTTTGCAAATATGTATGCCACCTGTATGACCAGCCATCTGCTCAAAATGTAAATGATGCAAGATACAAAGCAATTTGTATGGCATCATCAGGCTTGCCAGAACTATCTATTCCACCTACAAGTGATGCCCTCCACCAACATTGCAAAAGAGCAAACTACCAATGCCAGATTGTGGAACTAACAACACTTGGTATCTGGGCTACATCATTTTTGGGAATTTTGTCTTGCTCATGTTACCAGGACTAATTTGTGCATTGTCTTTTCAGAGAACCCTGCTTAAGGCTTGTTGGGTCCCCAATATTGTAGGATATACCTCACCTCCTGGTCCTCAGCCACCCCTGCATCTACAGCCCACTAGATCAACCCGAGGAGACAAAGTTCATCTGTCTGCCCGCTCGCACTTCCTATCAGTTCACCGGACTGTTTCTTCCCACAATAAAACCTTTTGTTTCTCTTAGCTGTAGATCCCTGTCTGCTCTTTGGGTCCGCAACCACACAGATCTGTAAGAACTGGTCCAAAAAATAAATTAAACATCCACTCTAGAACAATAAACAGTAATTAAAAGCCAAATCAAAAAGTGAGTTTTGAGCCTTGTCTTAAAAACATGGATGTCCTCTGCAGCCCTGAGGTCCTCTGGCAGGCTGTTCCAGAGGCAGGGCTGTAATATAGAAAAGATGCCTCCCTGTGGGTATGTATCCTGACTTTAGGAAGGGTTAGAAGACCAGTTCCAGAGGATCTCAGGGTCCGTGAGGGTTTACAAGGTAAAAGCAGGTCTGAAAAAGAAGAAGGCCCAGAACCATTAAGGCATTTATAAACTAGTAAAAGAACTTTAAAACTGACCCTGAAACGCACGGGGAGCCAGTGCAGCGACCTTAAAACCGGTGCAGTGTGGGCCCGCCTTCTGGTCTTCGTCAGGACACCTGCAGCTGGATTTGTAGTAATTGAAGAGCCAAGAACTCTGTTTGGGCAGACCAGAAAGCAGGACGTTACAGTAGTCTGTGTGACATTAGCATCTCCGTGTTGCCCTGAGAGAGAATAGGCCGGACTCTGGCTATATTTTTTAAAAATTAAAAACCAGTTTTTGTTTTTTTTTAATATGTTGGATAAAACTAAGGTCAGAGTCAAAACTGACACTCATGTTTTCACTTGCAAAGATGGCTTCAGGGACAATGCCTGTAGCTTAGAAGCGTGTTTCTCTCTCAGGGCCGAGCACTAAGACTTCAGTTTTGTCCCGGTTAAGCTGTAAAACGTTCTCTGCCATCCAGGATTTCACACCTAAAATGCAGTTAAAAGGGATCCATTGGTCTGGTGTCATCAGGAGACATGGAGGGATAAAGCTGTGTGTCATCAGCATAACTGTGAAAGTTAATTCCATGTCTCCCACTAACTGGGAGCAAATACAAGTTGAAAAGAATCAGGCCTAAACCTGGACCCTGAGGCACACCACGTGTAATCTCATGTATCTTGGAGGAGCATTTATCCAAACCTACCAGGAATTTTCTGTCTGTAAGATGGGACGTGAACCACTTGTGAACAGCACCGGAGAGCCCAGCCAGATGTTTTCCTTCTTAAAAGAATAGTGTGATCTGCTGTGTCAAACGCAGCACTAGGATCTAGTAGTACCACGACTGTTAGTTTCTGTCAGTCTGCGTTACATCTGCTATCATTTAAAACCTTTAAAAGGGCTGACTCTGCTGGTTCGACCTAAATCCAGACTGAAACTTCTCTAAAACATTATGGCTATCTGAACATTTCTTAAGTTGAATAAGAACAAGTTTTTCTAGAATTTTGCTTGAGATTGGTTGGCTGGACACGGGTCTGTAATTGTTAAAATCATTCAAATCCAGACTGATGTTCTTCAGCAGGGGCCACCACTGCTGTCTGAAGGCAGCAGGGAAGAGCCCGGTCTGGGAGAGCCATTCAGGAAGTTCAACAGCTGCTCTCCGAAAGATCCATACATTGTTTTATAAAGAGCGGTTGGAACGGGATCTACGTACATGTGGTGGGTTTCACTGTGGAGAAATCGTTATCAAGCATGGTAGAGTTAACCAGGGTAGAACTGTCTGATGTTTCCTCAGGTGAAAACACTCAGATGGATCAGAAACAGTGTTATTGGAGGATAAAATATTGCATCTGATCGTGTTCATTTTACCTCTGAAGTGGTCAGCAAACCATCTGATCTCCTTACCGAGAGATCAGATGGAGTTATCTGGGATTTGTTAGAACTGGGGTTAAATAAATTGTCAATTGTGGAAGAGATACTTTTTGAAATGTCTTTTTTTAACCTATCCTGTCCAGCATCATAGCAAGCAGAATGATAATCTGGTTGCTGTATCGTGCTGAACAAATTTGCTCTGCCAAGGGGAGGCCTATGGGTAAGACTCCTCTTGATAATCTGACTCATTTATTTATTTGTTTACTTTGAATCATGGAATCTATGTAATCTTGCTCTTGACCGAAGGAGACAGAAAAAGAAGGAAGACAGCAAAAAGAAGCAAACGGGAAAGAAGTGACAAAAACACCACAGACAGAAGCAACGACCCTTCAATCCACTTTATCACCAGACCACAAACTTTTCATGAACACACCAGAAAATTTCCTACGACTTTTACTGAAATACAGAACTGCTAGTCATTAACAGTTGAAGTGTTCATATGATTATTGATTAATTTAAAAAAAACACTTCAAATGTTATCTTTTCCACAATTGACAATTTATTTAATTTTTAATGATAATTTTATTTATTTAGGCTCACCTCAAAAGGGTGACATGGGCCTCCCCTCCCGTGGGCTCACCACCCGCAGGAGGGACCATAGGGGTCGGGTGCAGTGTGAGCTGGGCGGCTGCCAGAGGCAGGGACCCTGGTGGTCTGATCCTTGGCTGCAAAAGCTAGCTCTAGGGATGTGGAATGTCACCTCTCTGGCGAGGAAGGAGCCTGAGCTGGTGCGCGAGGTTGAGCGGTTCCGGCAAGATATAGTTGGACTCACCTCGATGCACGGCTTGGGCTCTGGAACCACTGTCCTTGAGAGGGGCTGGACCCTCTTCCATTCTGGAGTTGCTCCCAGTGAGAGGTGCCAAGCAGGTGTGGGCATGCTCATTGCCCCCCGACTTGGCGCCTGTACATTGGGGTTTACCCCGGTGGATGAAAGGGTAGCCTCCCTCCACCTTAAGGTGATGATATGATTTTGTAGTCATATCATCAGACTTGTGGTTGCATGTCTTGGACACTCGGGTGAAGAGAGGGGCGGAGCTGTCAACTGATAACCCCCTGGTGGTGAGTTGGCTCAGATGGTGAAGGAGGATGCCGGTCAGGCCTAGCAGGCCCAAGCGTGTTGTGAGAGTCAACTGGGAACGTCTGGCGGAGTCCCCTGTCAGAACGAGTTTCAACTCCCGTCTCTGGCAGAGCTTCAACCATGTCCTGGGTGAGGTGGGGGACACTGAGTCCAAGTGGGCTGTGTTCTATGCCTCTATTGTTGAGGCGGCCAGCCGCAGCTGTGGCCGCAAAGTCGCTGGTGCCTGTCGTGGCGGTAACTCCCGAACTCGTTGGTGGACACCGGCAGTAAGGGATGCCGTCAAGCTGAAGAAGGAGTCCTATCGGGCCGTTTTGGCCTGTGGGACTGCAGAGGCAGCTGATGGATATTGGCGGGCTAAGCGAAATGCAGCTTTGGTGGTCACTAAGGCAAAAACTTGGGCATGGGAGGAGTTTGGACAGGCCATGGAGAATGACTTCCGGATGGCTTTGAGGAGATTCTGGTCCACCATCAGCTGGCTCAGATGGGAAAAGCAGTGCTCTGTCCACACTGTGTACAGTTGGGATGGGGAGCTGCTGACCTCAACTCGGGATGTTGTGAGGCGGTGAAGGGAATACTTCGAAGACCTTCTCAATCCCACCAACATGTCCCAACAATGAGGAAGCGGAGTCTGGGGACCCTGGCGTGGGCTGTCTTGGGCTGAGGTCGCTAAGGTGGTTAAAAAGCTCCTCAGTTTCAGGGCCCCGGGGGTGGATGAGTTCCACCCAGAGTTCCTTAAGACTCTGGATGCTGTAGGGCTGCCTTGGCTTACACGCTTCTGCAGCATTGCATGGACATCAGGTACGGTTCCTCTGGACTGGCAGACTAGGGTGGTGGTCCCCCTATTCAGAAAGGGGGACCGGAGGGTGTGCTCAACTTCAGGGGGAGCACACTCCTTAGCCTCCCTGGTAAGGTCTATTCAGGGGTGCTGGAGAGGAGGGTCCATCAGATAGTCAAACCTCGGATTGAAGAGGAGCAGTGTGGTTTTTGTCCCGCTCGTGAAACAGTGGTCCAGCTTTACACTCTCTTCAGGGTCTTGAACGGGCATGGGAGTTCGCTCAACCAGTCTACATGTGCTTTGTGGACTTGGAGAAGGCGATTGACCATGTACCCCGGGGACTCCTGTGGGGGGGGGGGGTACTCCGGGAGTATGGAGTGGCGGGCCCCCTTCTACGAGCTGAACGGTCCCTGTACGACCGGTGTCAGAGCTTGGTCCACATCGCTGGCAGTAAATCAGAATCGTTTCCAATGAGGGTTGGACTCCGCCAAGGCTGCCCTTTGTCACCGATTCTTTCCGGTCTTGACAATAAATCCCCCTCTCGCCTCCAACTTGTTCAAAACGCAGCAGCTCGGCTTCTCACTGGTTTTAGCAGAAGACAACATATTACCCTGTTTTAGCCTCGGTGCACTGGCTCCCTGTACTTTTTAGAATTGATTATAAAGTTTTACTGATCACTTTTAAAGCTTGTTTAGGTCTGGCACCTGGCTACATTACAGAGATACTGACACCCTACGAGCCTCCCCGCAGCCTTAGATCCTCAGGCAGGTCCCTTTTAGATGTGCTAGGGTCGAAATTCAAGACCAGGGGTGGCCGAGCTTTTTCGGTCCGAGCCTCTCGACTCTGGAACGACCTGCCTGAGGAGATAAGGCTGACACCATCAGTATCATCTTTTAAGTCACTTCTTAAAACACACTTTTATCGATTGGCTTTTTTATACCATTTTTATTTACTTTATTTATTTTCAAAATGTACTCGTACATGTAGCTTTTCATTGTTGATTTTATTACCTTACTTTGCTGTGTGCTGTTCAGCATTTTGTAAACCTTGTTTTTTAAAAGTGCTATACAAATAAAGATTTATTATTATCATTATTTATTATAACTTTTATGGACAGAATTTCTAAGCGCAGCCAAGGTGTTGAGGGGTTCTGGTTTTATTGGCCTCAGGATTGGTTGTCTGCCAACCCTAATCCTATCCCTTTGCGGATGATGTGGTTCTGTTGGCTTCATCGGGCCGTGATCTTCAGCTCTCACTGGAGTAATTCGCAGCTGAGTATGAAGCGGCGGGGATGAGAATCAGCACCTCCAAATCCAAGACCATGGTCCTCAGCTGGAAAAGGGTGGAGTGCTCTCTCCAGGTTGGGAATGAGGTCCTGCCTCAAGTGGAGGAGTTCACGTATCTCGGGGTCTTGTTCACGAGTGAGGGAAGGATGGAGCGGGAGATGGACAGGTGGATCGGTGCGGCGTCTGCAGTGATGCGGACTCTGCATCGGTCTGTCGTGGTGAAGAAGGAGCTGAGCCAAAAGGCAAAGCTCTCAATTTACCAGTCGATCTACATTCCTATCCTCACCTATGGTCACGAGCTGTAGGTAGTGACCGAAAGAATAAGATCACAAATACAAGCGGCCAAAATGAGTTTTCTCTGCAAGGTGGCCGGGCTCTCCCTAAGAGATAGGGTGAGAAGCTCGGTGATCCGGGAGGGGCTCAGAGTAGAGTTGCTGCTCCTCCACATCGAGAGGAGCCAGATGAGGTGGCTCGGGCATCTGGTTAGGGTGCCTCCTGGATGCCTCCCTGGTGAGGTGATCAGGGCACGTCCCACCTGAAAGAGGCCCCTGGGAAGACCCAGGACACGCTGGACAGACTACATCTCGTGGCTGGCCTGGGAACGCCCCAGGATCCCACTGGATGAGCTGGTGAATGTGGTCGAGGAGAGGAAAGTCTGGGTTTCCCTGCTTAGGCAGCTGCCCCTGCGACCCGACTCCAGATAAGCGGCAGAAAATGGATGGATGGATGATTAATTTAGTTAAGATAGAATTTCTTTCTCTAAGTATAAAAATGTAAGAGGAGACAAAGATCCAGTCAATAGAAGCAACGAGGTTCAATCCAACCTAACACCAGACAACCAGCTGCTGACCCTGTACAGAAACACAGCAGAGAATTTCCTACCTACAGCTTTTACAGGTAAACTAAGCTGACAATCATCAGGAGTTCCTAAAAAATAACCAAGACACACAAAAATAAAAAAAACAAACATGTACCACGACCACAACCAAAGTACCAGAAATACATACCTGAACCAAAGCATCTCTTAGTGTATAAACCCACTGGACACTTCAGTGACTGTGTCAGAATGCAGAGGATGAGGAATAAGGAGGGATCAGAGATGAGTGGGATCCTGTAAATGTGACCACACCTCTACGGAGGCTAGAGGCAGACTAGGGCGGCCCAGAGACCTGGGTGGTCAGCAGCAATCCTGAAGCACCAGCCCAAGCCCCCCCACCACGAAGAGGTCGCTGAGGTGTGCTGAGATGTTGTGTTCTTGTGTTTGGGTGTCTAAGTGTAATTACAACTGAGAGGCAAGCTGCCGCAGGGAGCAGCCAAGGAGGCCACTTGGATGGTCCCCTCCGCTCCACCCAGCATGACATGCACGCTTCCCAAGACCCTGAATGTGTGAGAGAGCGCAGGGAAGGAGAGGGGTCCAGGGATGTAAGAGGCCCCCCAGGCCAGGAGCAGCCGTCCCCCACGACCAGGACACAACACCGCAGCCAATGAGCCGCCACCAACCCCTGAAAGCCCCACCCACCACATGACTAGGGGGGAAGGAGAGGAGGGGGAAGAGGACAGTGGGAGAGCCCAGACCTACGACCTGCCACCACACCTAAACACCCCTACCCCATGTATTGCTATGGAGATATGAGCAAACCGTGTTTCATGGCGAGAAGGCGTTTTTGCGTCAGTTGCCACAGTAACACGCTTTCTGCTATTAGAAAGATTTGAGGAGCGTTTGGTCCCCAACTTGTCAGGAAGGTTCCCACCAAGTTTGGAGTCAGTCGCACAAATCCCCTCAGACTAGTTCGTTCAAATGGCAGTGAAATCCAAGATGGCGGGCACCCCGTTGCCATGGCAACAGGTCTTCGATTGACTTCTTTGCTGGCCTTGGGGTGTCACACGTATGAATCCTGTCAAGTTTGGTGCAGTTCCCATGTATTCCTATGGAGATATGAGCAAACCGTTTTTCATGGCGAGGTCATATTCCGTCGGTTGCCACGGTAACACGCTTTCTGCTATTAGAAAGATTTGAATAGCGTTTGGTCCCCAACTTGTCAGGAAGCTTCCCACCAAGTTTGGAGTCAGTCGCACGAATACCCTCAGACTAGTTGGTTCAAATGGCAGTGAAAGCCAAGATGGCGGTCACCCAGTTGCCATGGCAACAGGTGTTCAATTGACTTCTTTGCTGTACTTGGGGTGTCACACGTATGAATCCTGTCAAGTTTGGTGCAGTTCCCATGTATTCCTATGGAGATATGAGCAAACCGTTTTTCATGGCGAGGTCATATTCCGTCGGTTGCCACGGTAACACGCTTTCTGCTATTAGAAAGATTTGAATAGCGTTTGGTCCCCAACTTGTCAGGAAGCTTCCCACCAAGTTTGGAGTCAATCGCACGAATCCCCTCAGACTAGTTCGTTCAAATACGATGTGTGTAAAGTGCAAAAAATGGGGAAAAAATGGCCGTACACGCCAAGATGGCGGGCACCCCGTTGCCATGGCAACAGGTGTTTGATGAAGTTTTTTGGTCGACTCGGGATGTTACACGTGTGTGCCGAGTTTCGTCTTCCTATGTCAAAGTAGACTTTTGGGGCCCCATTCATTTGAGCATTTTTTTTTTTTCTAGGTGGCGCTGTTGAGCCACTTTTGCATTGAAGTGTATGTGGACCTTATAATATCCCGATTTTCGCCGGGCTTGACCTGTGTGCCAAGTTTCACAACTTTTCATGGGTGTTAAGGGGGTCAAATTAGGCCTCGAAGCGCTTAGTATAATAATTAAAGCTGCAAGCAGCATCCATCGGGTCCGAGCGGCCTGGACCCCGCCACCCGATGTCGCCATGACAACAGGTGTTGTAATGCGTTAAGGACCCAAAGTGTATGAATCCTGTCAAGTTTGGTGCAGTTCCCATTTATTCCTGTGGAGATATTAGCAAACCGTGTTTCATGGCGAGAAGGCGTTTTTCCGTCGGTTGCCACGGTAACACGCTTTCTGCTATTAGAAAGATTTGAGGAGCGTTTGGTCCCCAACTTCTCAGTAAGCTTCCCACCAAGTTTGGAGTCAGTCGCACGAATCCCCTCAGACTAGTTCGTTCAAATACGATGTGTGTAAAGTGCAAAAAATGGGAAAAAAATGGCCGCACACGCCAAGATGGCGGGCGCCCCGTTGCCATGGCGACAGGTGTTACATTGAGTTTTTTGGTCATCTCAGGGTGGTGCACGTGTGTGGCGAGTTTCGTCTTCCTACGTTGAAGTAGACTTCCTGGGCCCCATTCATGTGGTGATTTTTGGTGACTGTAGGTGGTGCTGTTGAGCCGTTTTTGCCTTGAAGTGTATGCGGACCTTATCATATCCGAGTTACGCCGAGCTTGACGTGTGTGCCAAGTTTCACAACTTTTCATGGGTGTTTAGGGGGTCATATTTGGGGTCGAAGCGCTTAGAAGAACGGAGGAGAATAAACATTTCAACCACAATAGGGCCTTGCCATACTTCGTATGGCTCGGACCCTAATAATAAGAAACATTTCAACTACAATAGGGTCTCGCCATACTTTGTATGGCTCAGACCCTAATTAAACTAGAGGTGCAGCAGCTTTAGTACAAATCGCTGCAGCTGTTTAACAGTACAGGACCTCACATGTTATACTGGACATGATAAAGCAGTGAATCTTTTAGACACTGAAAGTGAACGTGTCTGGTAGAACACAGAGCCAGCAGCTGGATGCTGGTGTGCTTTTCTTTTCTTTTCAGAATTAAAAGTTTAGTTTCCCAGAAAGACCAGGAGAAAATCATCTATGAATCCATCTCCAGTAGGCTGGATTACTGTAATGGTCTTTTAACAGGACTTCCTAAAAAGAGCATTAAACATCTGCAGCTCATTCAAAACGCTGCTGCTAGAGTTTTAACCAGGACTAAGAGATCTGAACACATCACACCAGTTTTGAAATCTTTACACTGGCTTCCAGTCAGTCACAGAATAGATTTTAAAACCCTTCTGAGTTTACAAATCCCAGAATGGTTTAGGCCCAGAATACATCTGTGACATGTTCAGAGAATATAAACCTAGCAGATCTCTTAGATCCAAAGACTCTGGTCAACTCGTCCAGGCCAGAGTCCAGACCAGAGTCCAGACCAGAGACCAGACCAGAGACCAGACCAGAGTCCAGACTAAACATGGAGAAGCAGCATTTAGCTGTTATGCTGCAAACAAGTGGAACAAACTGCCAGTGGAGATTAAACTTTCACCAAATGTAGACATTTTTAAATCCATGTTAAAAACATTTCTTTTCTCATGCGCCTATACATGAAATCTGCATGTTAACTTTTTTAACTTATCTTGCTTTTAATCATTTTAATGTAATTTATTATTTTATTGTGATTCTTGCTATGTGCTGCTGCCTTTTACTATTTCTTAATATCTGTAATGCTTTTGTTTTATGTAAAGTACTTTGAATTGTCCTGTACATGAAATGTGTTGTACATATAAACTGCCTTGCCTTCTAAGCTAAACATACATAACCTGCTGTCCAACATTGTAAACAAAAACGAATTTAAGCCTCTCAAATCTAGCTTTTCAAGATTTTGTGTGTGACTGTGTGTGTAGGTCTGTTTGCGTATGTGTGTGCGTGTGCGAGACTTTGTGTGTGTGTGTGTGTGTGTGTGTGTGTGTGTGTGTGTGTGTAACTGACAGTGTGTCTATGACTCACGTTCCCTCCCCATGCTGCTCGGCCTGGCTGAAGCTTATCAATCCGTGGAGGGGGGCAGAGAGGCTACCTGGTCCAGGTGCTCCTGGTTAGCCTTCATGTGCAGCTTTTTAAATGGATTTTCAGATTCGTGGTTTTTCCTTCCACATATTGTACCACCTGCTTCTTCTACAAGACACTTTATCTTTGACATGGTCATAACGAAAGAAATCCCAAACAGGACTCTCCTCGCTTTCTCCTAACTTTCTCCGTAGCATCACGCTAGCCAGCGCATGGACACTCTGTTGACACGTGACGTCACGGCAGTATGACGCAGACACCTGGCGTAAATCCGGCAGATCGAAGTAAATAGATTTCATATCAACCCCGAGGCCTTATCTGTGAAATAAATTTACAAAAAACAAAAACGAAGGACATTTCTGCTTTCATTTTAGTTCGTTTTTTTAAAAACTCTCGTTTTAATTTTATTTCAGTTAACGAGAATGTTTTTTTAATTTTAGTTTTCGTTTTTTCGTTAGTTTTCATTAACTATAATCTAGATTTGCAGCCACTTCTGAGGTGCGTTTTCTCAGTTTGCACAGGTGTTTCTGGCTGTAAAACCACTCAGCAGTGGTTTGACACAACCAAGTCAACAACAGAGGACACTGGTGAACAGGTCTTAAGTTAGGACCAGGTCCAGGGACACACGGGTGGACAGGCCTTAGGTTAGGACCAGGTCCAGGGACACTGGTGGACAGGCCTTAAGTTAGGACCAGGTCCAGGGACACACGGGTGGACAGGTCTTAGGTTAGGACCAGGTCCAGGGACACACGGGAGGACAGGCCTTCGGTTAGGACCAGGTCAAGGGACACACGGGTGGACAGGCCTTAGGTTAGGACCAGGTCCAGGGACACACTGGTGGACAGGCCTTAGGTTAGGACCAGGTCCGGGTGTGTCCTCTGTTGGGATGTTGTGGAAATTTCATATTATTCCCTTTTACTTTATTGTGTCTACTGATCACTCTCAGGGTAAACAGATTGTTTAAGTTCTTGGTAATTGAGTTTAATACTGAGTAGCCTGTTGCTATCGTAACAGTGGATGCATTCTTTAGAACAGTTCGCTCTGACCTGTGTGACTTATCTGATACCAGCCAGATAAAATCCATCAAATTAAGCATATTTAAACCCAAGTTTCCTTTGATCCCTGCAGGCCTCTTAATTTGTCTGTCAGACGTAATCGTGATAACGACGGACTGGTGCGCATCCCGACAAGGTGAAATGAGTTTTGCTCAGCTGGTAAGAAAAGGAAACAGGATGAGCGGATGCAGAGTGAAGGCAGACGCCTAGACTGCATGATCCTCCTGCTCTTCCTTCTAATGTTCCAGCCATTTCCACTGACACAGGCTGAAGGAATCCTTTTTATTAAAGCTGATTTTTATCTTTGTCACAGAATTTTCACCCCGTTTGATATATTTTCACAACTGTTGGTTGAAAACAACAAGTACACCATCTGAAACAGCTTCGGTCCAGAGCGTTGACAGAATCCTAAGTGGCCATAATGAGAATTAACACACCAATTAGACATCTGCTGCACCTCCTTGGCCGTCTGGGGAATTATGTGTTGATAATTAAGAGACCTTAAAAGCGCAAAGAGGTGCACATCATCTCCTCAATAGCTAATATTTAACGGGTGGGGGCGGATTTGGGTCTGCCGGGTCGGCCAGCTGCCTGTGATTGTTTTTTAAGTGCATGCTCTGGGAGCTTGTCATATCTAATTAAGCTGAGGGAGATGCAGGGCCTGAACAGAGCAGCACGAAGCAGAAGCGACACATTACCACTGGGTGTCACAGCGGATCACATCATACCGTCACACCCCTCCACATTTGACAACTCAATCAATGGCCTAATTGATGGAGGCCAGGGATCCCATGACAACAGGCTTCAGTGCTCAGGGAGTAGTCAGACTCCAGCACGGATTTATTCACAGATTTAAAGTGTTTCACCTGCAGAGCAAGAACTGAGTCCAAGGAATGAGTCTTCCCCACCAGATGGCAGAGCTGAACCATGAAATTGAAGCTGGCTGCTCCCTCTTCTCATGCCTGCTGTTTTCGTTCTTTACCTTCGCTTTATGGCAGACCATGAAGTTTTTATGATTCTTCATCAACCACTAAATGCTGATGATGACATTTTAAAACCTTTAATATATCAAAGATTTCCTCTATCAGAGCAAAAACTCCCTGTTTGCCTGCTGTAAGCCCACAGATGAAGCTTTTCCTTCACAGTTCCAAGATAATTTAACTCTTGAATGTGAAAACTATGGAAGCAGTTTTGGTATTTTAGTATTTCAATAGAGCAACCTGATCTGTAGATGTTATGTTTCCACAGCTAACATGTCAGGTCTCTGCATCTGACTTGGTAAAGTAAATCTGAGGATCCCTACAGTAAAACATTTATCTATATTTTAACTAAAATACACCCACATGCTGGTTAGTCGGGTTATTTCTGGAGGCTGTTAGTGTTGAATCTGGCTTGTTCGAAATAGTGCTGGCATCTGGCTCAGATCTGGCTCGAACTAAGTCGAAGTGAATCTGTTTCCAGAGCTTCTGCTGTGCAGGCGAGAATGAGCCGGGATCACAACTGCTTGGCTGTGAAACAGAAACCAGGTTAGGGGCTGACTGAGCATCGTCTGCCTCCTCTTTAGAAGGTGGAGATCTGCCATCCATCCAGTCGCCAGGTTTCTGTCTGCTGAATCTGCTGGTGCGAGTCCTGATGTTTCTGTACCGTCTACCAGATGGCAGGAGCTTGAAAAGTGTCTAACTGGGATCAGAGAGGATCCGCTGGGACTTCCTTCTCCAGTGCTGGATGTAGAGGTCCTGGATGGCTGGCAGTTCAGTCCTGGTGATGCGTTGTGCTGATCTCACCACCCGGTCCAGAACATTACAGCTGCCGTTCCAGGTAGCGATGCAGCCAGACAGAACACTCTCGATGGTGCATCGATAGAAGTTGGTGAGTATTCTGGAGTCCATGCCAAACCTCCTTAGCCGCCGAAGAAAGAAGAGCCGTTGTTTCGCTGCTTTTGTGATCACACTCACGTGATGTGACCAGCTCAGATCCTCACTGATGTTGATCCCCAGGAACCTTAAGCCACTGACTCTCTCCACCGCTGTACCTTCGATGTGGATAGGGGTGTGTCCTCCACCCTGCAGTCTCCTGTAGTCCACGATGAGCTCATGGTCTTGCACCATGATATCAGGTCATTCACCTCTGCTCTGTAAGCGGATTCGTCAGCATCTGAAATGCAGCCGATGAGGGTGGTGTCGTCAGCAAATTTGATGACAGTGTTGGAGCTGTGTGTGGCCGTACAGTCGTGGGTAAACAAGGTATACAGCAGGGTGCTGAGCACACATCCTTGGGGGGCACTGGTGCTGAGCGCAGTGTGGAGGACGTCATAGCACCGATCCGCACCACTTGTGGTCTGCCCGTCAGGAAGTCCAGGATCCAGTTGCACAAGGAGACACTTATGTGTAGATCCCGGAGCTTAATGACAAGCCTCAATGGAATTATAGTGTTGAAAGCGGAGCTGTAATCAATAAACAGCATCGGCACATAAGTGTTCTTGTGGTCCAGATGTGAGAGAGCAGTGTACAGAGCCAGCGCTGTTGCATCGTCTGTAGATCTGTTTGACCGGTAGGCGAACTGAAAAGGATTGAGTGTAACTAGCAGTGACGCTGTGATGTGAGTTTTGACTATACGCTCAAAGCACTTTATGATAATGGAAGTGAGTGCTATTGAGTGATAGTCATTGAGGCAGCTCACAGTAGGTTTCTTCAGGACAGGGATGATGGTGGTCTTCTTAAAGCATATGGGGACAGCAGACAAGAGCAAGGAGAGGTTAAAAATGTCCGTAAAGACATCTGCCAGTTCCTGAGCGCATGCTTTGAGAACACGGCCTGAAATGTTGTCCGGTCCAGGAGCTTTCCATGTGTTTACCTTTTTAAAGTATTTACACACATGCCATAATGTTGGGGGAATCTGGGACTCTGAGGACTTTATCCTTGATTTACTGCAATCTTGTGCAAATAGCATGCAACCGTTGTGGCGTTCTCCATCACCTTCAGAGGAATGCCTGAATGACATCATATGATGATAGAATCCCATGACTTCAGCAGATTGATGACGCCGTCTCTGTTATGTGTAGTGTGTGAGAGAAGGGCTTTCATTAACCCTGCATCTTAAATGTTCACACTTAGGAGCTTCCTTACGTGTTGATGTGTGATTCCATAGGGTGCAGATATAATGATGGGCGTGAGAACAGGACTGTCTGAAGGAATGACTGATAGAGAAGCATCCTCTCAGTGGCAACATGAGACACCAACGGATTTATGAAGGTATCCAGTCGCCGCCCATCCACACTGTGCAGTCTGCTCAGTTTAAAACTGTCCCCAGAGATCAGCCTTTAAAGGCATTCCCTCAGCGATAGGGACAACCGAGGGAGACCCACACACACAGTCACACACATTGCTGAATGCCTCAGCTGGCCTGTAAACCAGGTTGCCTTTTAACCTCATCTTAGTACCAACTAATGCAACACATGTAAGGATAATCCCTGTGGGAGAATCTGAACGCAGGGTCAAACAAGGAAGAGAAGGAAGATATCCCAGTCAGTGGGATAAATGAAGAATTCTCCTCAGGGTCCTGATTAATCCACTTCTGCCAAGAGCTGAATTCAGGAGATGATCAGTCCACCACAGACGTGCACAGGAAGTTATCGTTTTCTTTGATTTCTATAATCTGCTTTTTACTGAGTGATCCCTGCTGGAACTTTGTTGCTGGTGATGATTAAGAATGACCATTTCACCTGATAAATAGTTGTTGATTGGCCGGCTTCCGCTGCCTGCACAATGTTTGACTTACAAAGTTAAACGTGAAGCACTTTGTTGTATTTTAGATTCTTCTCTTGGCATCTTCTTCCAGTCTGGTCTTGATGCTACTGCAGCTTCTATTGGGGAACAAATGGGAGGAAACATGAATGCTGTGTTTAGCGGTGCTTCAACCCTCCAGCATCTGCAACGTGCAGCTTTTAGCTTTGCGACTTTAAATATTTTCACATAAACACGGTGAAACTAATAAGCTATGTGCCGGTGGATCCAGGACTCACCATGACGGCTGCGCTTTAATAAAACTTAACTCACATTCAAGGATGCAGCAACGAACTATGTGCAAATGATTTGCAGTGATTTCCAAGGCTAGATTGTGTCTGAAGGTCCAGAGATCATGAACAGAGGCAGGTTTTTAGCCTCATCTCCTACCAGAAATTTCTCTTGAGTCTCTGAATGGCTGGTATGTAGTTTAGGTCACATACCAACAAGTCCACCCCAGTCCAGTTAGAAAAAGACTGAACCAGTATGGCTTGTTGGGAAGGTTGCAGGAGAAAAAAAGAACAAGTTTAGTTTATTACAGGGTTGAGGTTTACTGGTGGAAAATTGGCATGCACATCTTGCCTGCATTTCACTGCCATCTTCTATGTGCACTTCAAATGAACAACTTGAAAACAGGCAGCACAGCTTAGGTAGGCAAAGCTGGGAAACTTCTAAAACCTGCAGGACACGGGCCCTGGAGGGCCAGGACTGAGGATCCCAGGTATAGACGAAGCCGTTTTCTGTGATGCGCCATCTTGCAGCGCCGCCATTCTTGTGATGGCAAGTCGTGATTACTTCATATCACCACCTGCTGACATGGACAGAAGATTGATCTCTGGACTGATGATGTCAGAGGTTCACACGTACTGATGAAGCACGTTGTCTGGAGATCTCAAAGTTAATCTGTTTTTCATATTATTGTGTTAAAGAAGCACATCAGAACCTGTCAGGTTTTCTCAGCGATTCAACGCCTATCGACGGATCTTTTTCCTCTCTTCCTCCACTGTCTTTGCTGAATCAGCCATGATGCACATTCAACATGGCCAGTGTGTTGATAACCACTTGCATATTGCTAGCGTGTGATGAAGTGTGTAAAGCTAAACTCAACTGCAATGCAGGTATGCAGAAGCCGCAACAAACAAGGAGAAACAAGTGAAATGCCGGAGTGGAACAAACAAACAGCGTGAGCATTCAGACCTGCTCACCTGGTTGGTATGGCTTCTTCTGCTGCTAACATTTGGATCACTCCTCCTAAGGATTCCACAAAACGATACAGTCTTCTGTGCCATGCGCCATACCTGAACAACTTTGGATATGGTTGTTTTACCATCTACTATTCACTTCAGGAGACATCCAGCTTAACCCCGGCCCAGTCACCGACTGTACGCCGCACAGCCAAACTAACGGCATGGAGTTGGCGGCGGCGGTGGAACGAGGAACAGCGGGTCGAGTTTGCGATCTAGCAGGAACCTCCGTGACTGAGCTGGTACGTTATCTACAGCAGCAAGCGGACGAGGGACAGGTCGACGGAGTTGCATTGAGAGACATCGGTGAGCCGTGCCCTGAGTTGACGAGCAGCATTTGGACCCAGGCACTGGAGAACCCGGAGGGAGAAGCTCCATACGCCCACGTGAACCTGGCGGCAGTGGGGACTGCGCCCACAGATGGCCCGGTGGACTCCTGGAACGACCTGACCCAAAACTGCAATCTTCCTATCACGGATTATACTATCAACGAAGCGGAGAATGACGAACTGGACTTAAAACTACTTAACGCACAGGGATCCAGAGACCACGCTCTTTACAGAAAGACTGGCTCCACTAAAAACAAAGTCACTATAACGCATATAGCCAAGAATAAGCGAACAAACAGGGACATTACAGACAATAAAAAAGCTTTGCAGTCACAAGCAATATTAAAGCAGAAACAACATTTATTTTTCCAGACAGTAAATCACGCAAAAATTGTTTGGGACCCTACAGTAAAGCCTAAAGGTGTTTTGGGTGGTCATCTAAATATTAGAAGCCTGGTTCCAAAATGTGATGAAATCAGAATTCTTTTACTTGGTTCCAATATTGATTTTGTGTGTATAAGTGAAACATGGCTGCACAATAGAATTCCTACCTCACTGATAGATGTTCCTGGGTATAAGTGCTATAGAAAGGACAGGGTTACTGGAAAGGGAGGAGGGTTCTGTTTTATATCAAAGACTCTTTTAACACTAAGGAAGTCCAATTAGATGAGACTCTATCAACTGAAAGTGTATGTGTAAATTTTGCGTTATCCCCACAGATGATGTTTAACATCCTAGTAGTGTATAACCCACCATCTAGCTGCTTAAAAACATTTTATCAAAATTTAGGAAAAAATGCTCAAAAGTTTTAAATCCAACAGTGAAGTGCTTATTTATGGGGACTTTAATGTTAATTGGTTGGATAAACCTGGTAGGAAACAACTTAAAGAATTAACATCGAAATATGATTTTCATCAGTTTATAAATGGACCAACTCGCCTAACAAAAACATCACAGACCGCAATAGATTTAGTGTTCTCAAATAAACCTGAAAGAGTCTTAAAAACATACAATTTGGTGTATGGTTTATCAGATCATAACATGATAATAATTTCCAGAAAACTAAAAAGCATCTAACTGAATATAAAAATAATCAGAAGGTACTACAGTTAATAATTCCACCCAAGGACACTACTAAATTTGAGAATAAGTTAACAAACACCAATTGGGATGAAGTTCTGAAACACAGTCAAGTGAATGACTGTTGTGATATATTTACCTCAATTATGAGTAATATTTTAGAGAAGTTCTTAAAACCATGTAAAAAAAATAAATTATATTTTAATGGACAGCTGTACCGCGACCCGGACATCACTCCGTGGCTCTACTGACTTGGTATGTGCTTTAATTTTCCTGTTTTCTCACTAGATCATGTTATATCCATAAAACTGCCATAAAAGATAATTTAGTTAACAGTAAATCCACTGCCCGTCTCCACTACACTGTTCTCAGCACAGATGCTTTTTTTAAATGACTTTTTTCCTTTGGCACTGTCGCTGTTTTTACTCTTTTTACTCTTTTTACTTGTCATTATATTATATACACATCAGCACTTTTCATGATTCACAGGAACGCACACAGAACAGCACAAGCGCACATACATCCCTGTCACAACCAGCTGGCAGATACACATGCACGCGGAGAAGCAGTGGGATGCACGCACACACGCTTCAGTAATATGCATATAGCCTCATCTCTGTGGTTGGTTCATGAACGAACTCACATTTGTCACTTGGAATGTGCGTGGAGCTGGCACAAGGGAAAAGAGGTTAAACATTTTAATCGTTTGCAAGAAATGAAAGCAGATATAATATTACTCCAAGAGACTCAT
This sequence comes from Melanotaenia boesemani, assembly GCF_017639745.1. Classification (NCBI taxonomy): domain Eukaryota; kingdom Metazoa; phylum Chordata; class Actinopteri; order Atheriniformes; family Melanotaeniidae; genus Melanotaenia; species Melanotaenia boesemani. Next base: position 40,569,839 of record NC_055684.1, read on the forward strand.
TTATCAAACTCAACAATAGATCTTCTCTCAACAACCCAGTTTCCACATGTGTATTCAGCTTGTTATAATTCTAGGCAGAGAGGAGTAGCAACTCTTATTAATAGAAGGTTAAATTTTGACATAGATAATACAATCATAGATCCAGAAGGCAGATTTATAATAGTTACATTATCTATTAAAAATGTTAAGTTATGTATCGCAAATATATCTGGTCCAAATGTAGATGATCCTCCTTCTTTCACTCCCTCTTCGCCTCTATGGTCACTCAGATAACACACTAATTATAGGAGGTGATTTTAACATTATACTGGACAAACAAAGTACCACAGGAGCTCATCGAGTCTGGAAATCCTCAGAAACTGTAAAACAGTTCATGAAGGATTTTGGTCTCTGTGATGCTTGGCGCTCTCACCATCCCACACTAAGAGAATACACCTTCTTCTCTTCAGTCCACCATTCCTATTCTAGATTAGATTATTTCTTAACTAGCAGCTTGCTGATGAATGACATGTCAGAAATCAGAATCCATCCTATTAGCATTAGTGATCACGCACCAGTATCATTCACTCTGAGAAGTAAGAGCAATAAACCAGCAACTAGAAACTGGAGATTTAATACGTCATTACTTAAAGATCCTGAGTTTATCAGCTACTTTAAAAGAGAATGGTCCTTATATCTAGAAAATAACGACTTGCCAGAAACTTCAGCGTGTGTTCTTTGGGAAGCAGGAAAAGCAGTAATGAGAGGGAAAATAATTTCCTTTTCTTCTCATGAGAAAAAGAAGGAAACTTTGAGAATTTCAGAGTTAGGACTCAGAATTAAAGGATGCTTACCATGTCTCCCGAGAAGAACACACACTAAATGCTATAAGGAAAGCTAAACTTTAACTTAATGAAATAATAGATAAAAAGACGCAATTCTTGGTGCAAAGACTTCGCTTAGAGAACTTTGAGCATGGCAACAAATCTGGAAGGTTCCTGGCTAATCAGTTAAAAACAAAGAAGGAGAAAACAACCATCTCCTCTGTCAGAGATCCAGAAGGAAACATCAGCCACGACCCTGACAAGATAAATAACACTTTCAAAGAATTCTATAAAACATTATATACATCATAACTAACTACAACAGATGATAATATTGATAAATTTCTTAGTAACATCAATCTTCCAAAATTAAAACATGAAAATAAAATGGTCTTGGATTCCCCCCTTTCAGTCGGCGAACTCCAAGAAGCTCTCCAGCATATGCCCAACAATAAAGCTCCAGGTCCAGATTGTCCAGGTCCAGATGGTCCAGGTCCTGATGGACAAGGTCCAGATGGTCCAGGTCCAGGTGGTCCAGGTCCAGATGGTCCAGGTCCTGATGGACAAGGTCCAGATAGTCCAGATCCAGATGGTCTAGGCCCACATGGTCTAGGTCCAGATGGTTACCCAGCAGAATTCTACAAAGAATTCTGGACAATGCTGGCACCCACTTTCTACAATATGATATTAGAAATAAGGGAAAAACAAAAAATACCTTCAAATATGAACCTAGCCAATATTACTCTACTATTAAAACCAGGTCAAGACCCGACACTTCCATCCAGTTACCGTCCAATTTCATTAATAAATGTAGATCTTAAAATAATTAGCAAAGCTTTGGCCAGAAGGATAGAAAAAATAACCCCTCTAATAATACATCCTGACCAAACAGGCTTTATTAAAGGTAGACATTCCTCTACTAACATGTGTAGATTAATTAACATCATAGATTATTCTACTCTACATAACCTGGAATCCACAGTCATTTCTTTAGACGCAGAAAAAGCATTTGACCGAGTAAACTGGAAATTTTTATTTGCAACATTAAACAAATTTGGGTTTGGGTCATCTTTCATAGATTGGAGAAAAATATTATATAACAACCCAAATGCATGTGTGAAGACCAATGATCAAACTTCTCCAAGCTTCTGTTTGCAGAGAGGAACCAGACAGGGCTGCCCGCTTTCTCCATCACTCTTTGCTATTTTTATTGAACCCCTAGCTGCTGCCATAAGACAAAATGAAGAGATTAAAGGAATCCATGCCAAAAATATAGAACACAAGATAAGTCTTTATGCTGATGACATATTACTTTTCCTCCAGAACTCACCGACATCTCTCCCCCAGACAATCACACTTATTAACACATTCTCATCAATATCTGAATACTCTATTAACTGGTCTAAGACTATTATTATGCCCATCAACTGTGACCTACAAAACACACCCAATACTACAATACAGTCTGGAAACATTAGATATCTAGGCATAAACATTTCCCCCAGGTTATCAGAACTAACAAAGCTAAATTATGTCCAGCTACTTAAAGCAATAGAGGATGATTTCTCACGGTGGAGGCGCTTACCCATATCACTCATGGGGAGGGTTGTCACAGTTAAAATGATGGTTCTATCTAAAGTAAACTACCTGTTTTCAATGATACCCACTAAACCATCCTCCAGCTGGTTTAAGTCACTGGACTCACATATATCTAAATTTTTATGGAAAAATAAGCCATCACGTATCAGTCTAAAAACTTTACAACAGACTAAAGATAGAGGCGGATTGGAGCTAACCAACTTTAATCATGTTTTCTTAGCTAACAAGCTGCAGTATATCTCCAAATGGCTTAAACCTAGCAGTCTGGATGAATCATGGTTAGATGTAGAGCAAGCATTGTGTGAGGATGTGTTTATCTCTGACCTGCCATTCATCAGCTCAACCATGAAAACACATAAGTGTTTTAAAAGCATCAATATCAGTTCCTCCTTAGTGGCTTGGTGGGATTTTCTAAAAATAACCAAATCCTCACTTTTTCCATGTAAGTTTACACCCCTCTGGAACAACCCTGACATCCTGCAAAACAAAAAGCTTATCAATTTTACTCAATGGAAAAATAAAGGAATAAAGCAGTTAGAACATATAATAGAAAATGGAAACTTCTTATCATTTAATATTCTCACTTCACAATATGGAATCAGTAGCAAAACATTTTTAGAATATCACCAACTTAAATCTATTATATGTAAAAAATATACCATTAATCAATTAAACTTACAGCTACCTATTAGGGTGGCAGAATTCATGAATCTCAATGCCCCAAAGCTATTATCAAAAACATATAGACTATTATCTAAACTAGAAGACTCAATCTGTCTTCCAACTTCAAAATGGGAGGGTGACTTATCCAGTAACTTTAATAAAGATAAATGGTCACAAATATGTTTAAACACCTTTAAAATGACTAATACAATTCAAAATTCTGCACAGAACTCATTAAACAGGACAAAGGATGTTCAGGATGGGTCTGTCACAATCAAACATCTGCGCACACTGCAATGAAAACACACCTGACAACTATCTCCATGCCTTGTGGTCCTGTACACCTGTCCACAGGTTCTGGCTTCAGGTATGTGTGGACATGTCAACATGGTTTAAATGTAATATTCCTACAATCCCTGCACTATGTCTACTTGGTGACTTGGGTGACATTAATATGGCAATTAGCTGCACACATGACACACAGCATTATGCATCACAAAGAAAACTATCCTTGTGAACTGGAAAACCAAAAATAATCTGTGTATTCAGCAGTTTAGGAATCTCTTAGTTGACCACATCAGTAGTGAGACAATGTCTGCCTCCTCAAAGAACTATTTAGCTGAATCTCATTCCCTCTGGTCCCCTGTGCTTAGTTCCAGCACTTAGTGTAGGTGGAGGACTGTGACCTCATTGCTATGGGGGTTTGGGAAATGGCCAGGAGTGACTGGTGGTTGCGGGTTCTTTGTGGTTGCCTGTGGTGCGGGACCGGGCTGCTCTGCGGTGGGGGTGGCTCTGGGTCTGGCCTTGTCAGGGGCTGTGGGGGCCAGCGGTTGGAGTCGCCTCGTGGCGGGGGCTGAGGCCACTGGTGGTGGCGCCTGGAGGCCTCCCCTTGGCAGAGCAAATTTGTTCAGCACGATACAGTAACCAGATTATCATTTTGCTGCTATGATGCTGGACAGGACAAGATAAAAAAAAAAAAAAAAAAAAAAAAAAAAACATGTGAAAGGCCACAAAGAAAAGTACAGCTTCCATGGTTAAGTGTTAAAAAACGAGACTTTGCTCTAAAAACCTATCTCAAGACCAGATATGACAGATTTATTATTATTTAAAGGTTTACGAAATCAAGCAGTAAAAGAATTACAGAGTTCAAAAGCAAACTACTACATGAAAATTTTAACTGAAGCTAAGAGAAACTGTAGAGCAATATGGAAACAAATTAACTGTCTGACTAAACCTAATACCAATAGAAACAACTCATATGAACTAAAAGTAGAAGAAAAAAACATATTAGACCCGAACCAAGTTGCTAATGCGTTTAATAAAATTTTCATTAAATCTGTACAGGATCTTGCTTCTAAATTTTCAGATGACGAGCCCAATAGTAACATTTTAAGTATAATACCGGCAGTAGATGAGAATTATTTTAATATCAGAGAAGTGGATCAGTCAATGGTATTGAAAGCTATATCAGACCTGAATACCACTCTGTCTAAGGATATGTATAACATAGATGCAGTTTTTCTCAAAAAGTATGCCCAAATTATTATCTTGCCTTTGACCCATATTATAAATGTTTCTATAAAAACTGGGAAATTTCCAGATACTTGGAAAAAATCACTAGTTAAACCCATCTTCAAGTCCGGAGATACCACAGACATTAGTAACTATAGACCAATAAGTCTAGTTCCAGTGATGTCAAAAATATTGGAAAAAATAGTTTCAGAACAGCTAACTCAATACTTAGAAACACATCGCTATGTACACCCACAACAGTATGGTTTTAGACAGAATCATTCGACTGAATCAGCTGTTTGCACATTACTAGAAAATATTGTGCAGCCACTTGATAAAGGAAACATGGTGGGTGCAGTATTCCTGGACTTGAAGAGGGCATTCGATACCGTAAACCACAGACGTCTTATCTCAAAACTGTCATCCTTCAATATGTCACACCAGGCACTCTCATGGTTCGAATGATATTTACAGAGTCGAGAACAATGTGTAGTCATTGATAATGTAAAATCTGCCCCATGTAAAATTAATACAGGAATCCCTCAGGAAACCATACTGGGGCCTATTCTTTTCTGCCTGTATGTGAACAAACTGCCAGATGTGTGTCCTGAAGTTGGTCTCCAAATGTACGCCGACGACACTGTGGTTTATGTGTCTGGAAAAACTCCTGCTGTTATCGGCAGTACATTGACTAAAAGTCTTGAGAAAGTGTCAACATAGCTAAACAACTCATATTTAACATTAAATATAAAGAAAACTAAATCTATTTGTTTTTACATAAAAAGAATTCGAACATCAAATAACCTAAATATTAAAATGAATGAATCGAACAAGTAGAGCAAGAAAAATATTTAGGAGTCATATTAGATTTTCAGCTAAATTTTAAATATATCAAAAGCATCTCAAATAAAATGAAGGCCAGTATAAACTGTTTCAGGATGATTAGGAGTTGTCTGACATTTGAATGTGCTCGTGTCTTTCTGAACACAATGATCCTGTCTCATCTGCCGTACTGCACCACTGTTTGGTCTCAGACCAGTCAAACCACCTATTGAGAGGCTTTATAATAGGGCCTTCAAAATTTTAGATAAAGAGCCCATTTAATTCCATCACTGCAATATTTTAAATAAACACAAAATCTTAAATTTTATTAATTTTGTTCATTTTAGCCATTTAAAGTTGTTCTTTAAATGTTTGACTGGACTTGCACCTCCGCCACTTTGTAAATTTGTGAATAGACTGGAAACCTCCAGAGCAACAAGAGCAGCTACATGTGGAGACTGTAAAGTTCCATTTTGTAAAAGATCTTTTGCCCAGAATGTTTTTCTGTGAAAGGAGCCGATCTGTGGAACTCTCTCTCTGCTAATATAAAGACAATAACTAAACTGTCCACCTTCAAAAAACAAACCAAATCCTGGCTCATGGAGCAACAGCAGTGTATCCATGTCATTTGAAGTGTGTATGTGTGTGTAAGTGAGGTGTACATATGTGTGAGCTTGAGTATGTGTGTATGTATATACCTCATGGACTTTTTTTTTTTTTTTTTTTTTTGAACAATACTTTATTGTCTTTTTAGAAACAAGACAAACAACAACAATCCAGCACAGCCAAGTCCAAATACAAAAATCAGTAATATTCAGCAAGGAATACAGGTACATGAGTTACAAATGTAAACATCTGGGCCAAAGTATATACAATACATATTACCATCCATAACTTTAGTCAAGGGAAAGGGACAATCATCAATTATATTTAAAAACAAACTGTGATCCTCCTTTGTGTAGTAGCTCAGCAAGCTCACTAGGCAGGTGATCAAGCAATGGTTGCCATATCCTATAGAAAGCATTGCAATTACCCTTTATAATGGCACTGAGACGCTCCAGCGGAAAAACCTTGAATGTTTCTCTATACCACTGTGTAACGGAAGGGGGCTGTCCCCGAATCCACTGCAACAGTATGCATCGCCTTGCGAGATGCAACAGTTTACACAGTAAGATCATCTGTCCAGAGGACAGAGAAAACCCTTCTACGGACAAACCAAGAACAAACAGCACAGGGTTCAGTGGGATTGTTTGGTGAAGATTGAGCGAAGCTCTGTAGCAATGTTTCTCCAAAATCTGGCAATTAAAGGGCACTGCCATATGCAGTGATAGTAAGTCCCCACATCCATATTGCACTTTACACAAGTGGAGAAATTTGGGGGTGAATTTTGTTTAAAAACTCTGGGGTACGTTGAAGTCTGTGTAAAATTCTGTATTGGCTTTCCCGGAGTCTATTACAGGTGAACATTTTCTTCGCAGATCTAAAAGCTTTTAGCCATGTGTCTGAGCTAATCTCAACTTCCAAATCTGTTTCCCACCGAATCCTGACCTTATCAGTCGTAACAAAACTCAAAGACAATAATTTTCCATAAAAATGAGAGATGAATCTCTTTTTAGAAAATGTATCCTTACTCAATTTAAGGAGAAAGTTTTCAATAGGATTCAGAACAGTTTGGTTGCCCGGAAATTTAAGAGAATTTACAAAATGTCTCACTTGAAGAAAACCAAAAAGGTGTTTCTGTGGTATGCTGTACTTAATTTGAATTTGTTTAAAGGACATAAAACGACCCCCTTCAAACAGATCACAGACGAATCTTAACTTTTTTGAATGCCAATCGTCAAATATACTAACACCTAATCCTGGAGGGAAAGCCTTATTCCCAATTAGAGGCTGCAGTGCGCTGGAAAAACCTCGATGTCCAATGTAGGCAGAAATTTTATGCCAAACTTTAAGTGTACTCATCAAAATAAAGTTGTTTCTGACCTCAAATGGAAGTTCAGCTAAATCATTGGACAAAAGACTGAGAAGAGAAAGAGGGTCACAGCACCAAGTGTCTATAAGTGGCTCACTTTTATGTAGAAAAGAGTGTAACCACCCTGAAATTATTCGTGCATGACAAGCCCAATAATAGTAAAGGAAATTAGGAAGTGCTTGTCCCCCTTCATCCATGGGTAATTGTAAAGTCCTTATCTTTAGCCTAGATTTCTTTCCGTGCCATATAAATTTAGAGAGACATCCCTCAATCTCTGAAAAGGTTTTTTTGTTTATCCTGAGAGGCAACATTTGCATAGGATACAGAATCCTGGGAAGAATATTCATTTTGATTAAACTTATTCTACCCATCCAAGATAGTGGGAGGTCAAACCATCTGTCAAGATCATTCTTAATTGAGGCTACAATTGTCTTAAAATTCAACTTGTACAACTCTGTCGTGTCTGCAGACACTTTAATACCCAAATATGTAAAACCTGTGGTCGACCACCTGAAAGGAAAGTTAGCAGGAGTATCCCATCTCCCCCCATCACCAAGTGGTAAGGCTTCTGATATTTCATAATTAATTTTATACCCCGAAAAAAGGCCAAACTGATTAATAATAGATATCAATGTAGGAATAGATGTTTCTGGTTCCGTAACAAACAATAACACATCATCCGCATAGAGCGAGATTCTATATTCTATATCTCCCAAGGCTATCCCAGAGATACTAGGGTGTGTTCTTATAGCTTCTGCTAACGGCTCCAGTGCGAGCGCAAATAGTAAGGGGGAGAGAGGACACCCCTGGCGTGTCCCCCTACCCAGAGGAAAAACATCCGAAACAGAACCATTCACTAAAACCCTTGCAGCCGGGGCCCCGTATAACAGTTTGACCCACTTGACAAATTCAGAGCCCACACCAAACCTATCCAAGACATCAAACAGATACTCCCACTCCACTCGATCGAACGCTTTCTCAGCGTCCAATGAGATGGCAAGAGCCCTGTAATTCGTGTTCTGAGAGAATTGCACAATATTTATAAGTCGACGCACGTTGGAGTGGGAGTACCTGCCCTTAACAAAACCCGTCTGGTCCGGCCCCACTAAGGTGGGCAGAACCTCCTCCAGTCGTCTAGATAAGATTTTGGATAAGATTTTGCAGTCCACCCCAAGTAAGCTTATGGGTCTATAGGATGTACATAAGTCTGAAGGTTTATCCCTTTTCAAAATCAGGGAGACATGGGCAAGGTTTAGGGTAGGTGGGAGTATGCCCTTCTCAAAAGATTCCACATACATATTTAGTAAAGGATTTACAACATGTTTAGCCATTTTCTTATAAAACTCAGGTCCGAACCCATCAGGGCCTGGGGCTTTCCCACCTTGTAAAGATTTGATAGCTTCTAAGACTTCCTGTGCCCTGATAGGTCTACACAAATCTAGTTGTTTTTCTTCAGACAATGTAGGGAGGTTAATATCTTGAAAAAAGACTCTCCTAAGCTCTGCCGTGTCGTGACACTCCGAGGAATATAATTTTTGATAGAACTCTTTCATTATTTTACTGATAAGTTTCGTTTCAAAATGTAACACACCTTTATTATCTTTTAAGGAAGGTATTGCATAGGACCTGCTTTTTCCCTGGGCAAGTCGGGCAAGAAGGCGTCCAGGTTTATTGCCAGATTTAAATAGTCTGTGTTTAGCATAGAATATAGCAATTTCGGCTTTTTGAGTTAATAGTTGATCTAAGGCTGATCTGGCTGCATCTAATTTTTTAAGCACAGAAGCAGACGAAGATTGTTTAAACCTCCTCTCCAGGTTAGCAATGTCCTGTTCAAGTTCTATTTGTCTAGCTAAATTTGTCTTCTTTTTTGCTGCTGTAAATGAAATTATAGAGCCCCTAAGGAATGCCTTGCCCGCCTCCCACAAAATAGAAGCACTAACATCAGGCGAGTTGTTTGTAGAGATGAAAAGTTCCCACTGATCTTCTAAATATTTTAAAAATACAGGGTCGCCAAGGAGAGTTGGATTTAAAAGCCAGTGTCTAGACAAAGGATCGTAATAAGGAGGTAGCAGCTCCATTGAGACTGATGAATGATCTGAGAGAGCGCATGTATTAATTGAACAACCTCGGGTTCTGTCAAGGACAGATCTAGAGACAAATATATAATCAATTCTAGAAAAGGAAGAATGGGGGCGTGAGAAAAAAGTGAAATCTTTCACTTGTGGATTACAAATTCTCCAAGCATCAAAGAGCCCAAGATCTGAGCACAACTCCATTGTAGCCTTAACCATTTTTGAGGGCGGTTGAAATTTTGGTGGATTATAATCAGTGTCCGGGGCCAAACCACAATTAAAATCACCACCAATTACAACACGATTGGGGCATATAGAAGAGGCCTTCGCCAAAAAATTTGAATAAAACATTCTATCAAAGGTATTTGGTGCATAAACACTTCCCAAAAGAATTTGTTCACCATATAAAAGCCCAGTAATCAAAACAAATCGTCCGTCTGCATCAGTCATCATCTTATCCAGAGTGAAAGGTAAATTTTTATGGATCAGTATTGCCACTCCTCTACTTTTAGAATTAAAAGAGGAGTAATAAATTTGTCCCACCCAATCGCGCTTAAGTTTGAGGTGTTCAAGATCGGTCAGGTGAGTCTCTTGTAATAATGCAACATGTACCTTATCTCTTTTAAGCATGGAAAGTATTTTACGCCTCTTAATGACGTGGTTAATTCCCTTGACATTAAGTGTTATAATTTTTGTACTACTCATTATACAAACTGTCAGTCACTTGACAAAAAAGAATAGTCTGAGGTAAAGAAAGAGACCCATAATAATAAGCACATTGTACAATAATTCTTGACCCATGACCTGGACTGGCCGTGCTGGCATGAACAAAACCATCACACTCTGATGGCAAAAAACCCTCACACACACAAGAAACCGCATAACAATAAAAGAATAAAAAAGATAAACAGAGGTATATCATAAACAAGAAATAAGAAAGCCACCTACTAGGTGGTATTACAAGACCAGGTGCAGCCAAAAGAAGTCTCACTCTACGGGATAAAAAAAAAAAAAAATCCCACCCCTGATCCCCCCTAATAAAACGTAAGGTAGCTACTGTCAATCCTTTGACATTTCCCCTTAAAATCGCCTTTTTTTTTTTTTTTTTTCCCCTCCTCCGTAAAGAATACAGCCGACTTACATGTCCTAGTGAATCACATCCATGTAATCTCTCTAGTCGAATCCACCGATGACACAGCCCGTGCGGAACTCGCATCCATCCAAGAATTATTAGTCCAGTGCAGTAATAAAACTTTGTGCATCCTTGGGTGAATCGAACTTATGGTCAGTACCATCATGAGTCAGCGTGAGCGTCGCCGGGTAGCGCATGCTGAAACGAATGCCCTTCTCAATCAAAGCACGGCAAGAGGCATTAAATCCCTGCCGCTTCTCACGAACTGCGTATGAAAAATCCTGATGTATAAAGATCCGTTGTCCGCCGTGTTTAAGTTCAGGTGTCGCTCTCACCGCTGCCATGATCCGCTGTTTGTCCCTGGAGTTGTGGAGCTTAATAATCACCGGTCTGGGACGTACACCTCGCGGGCCGAGGCCCCGATGTGCGCGGTCGACTTTAATGCGTGATTTAGCTGCGGAGTTGTTCCCCAGGCCGAGTGCAGTGGGTAGCCAGGCTTCAAAAAACTGAATAGGGCTCTCACCCTCCGTGCCTTCCTTCAGGTTAATAATACGAATATTGTCCCGCCTCCTCCTGTTCTCCATGTCATCCAAGCCTTTGGCCATGATCTTAATTTTCTCCTGGGCTTCAGCCAGTCTCCCCGTAAAGTCGGCGACTACGTCCTCCACATCCGAGACTCTTTGCTCTGCCTCCTTAACACGTGTCGAGAGGCTTTCCAGCGAGGACGATATTTTCTCCAGTGTATCAGAGAGTATAGACAGTTTTTGATCCATTACCTCACTGATACTTTGAGTCACCTGGCGGATGAGAGCTTCGGTGTCGACCGGGGATGAGGGCTGGTCTCCTGTTACTGCTAGCATATCGGTTTGGCTAGCGCTAGAGGTAATGGCGGCCGTCACCTTCCGTGGTTGTATTTTCGTCTGTTTTGACATCACTCGTTGTCCAAAGAGGATATTTCACTGTGTCACGTGTTTTTAGAACACTCAGATAATAAATTTATTTTAAAAGGTGGACAGTAGCGCGTGTTATACTGTAAGAAATACAGGCGGGATCAGGAGCGCAGTGAAAACACGTCCTCTAGCCAGCCATCTTCACCCGTCTCCACCTCATGGACTTTTACTAGTGCTAACTGGTCTCAGGACATTTTATTGTATTTACTGTAAATTTACACTGTTCATTTAATCTTACTGTTAAAAGCCCTTCTAGGGACAGGTTTTGCGAATTAGCCTTGGCTATAAACACTGTGATACATGCATCAGATTATTTTAACACAATAATCTATGTTTATTGTATCTGTCCCTATTAAATGAATAAATAAAAAAATGTCAGCAGCATCCCAAAGGAAAAAGTAGTAAAGTGTTCCTCAGCCTCAGGACACTGCTGGACAGAAATGTAGATCATATATGTCGCTGTAGCTTCAGACAAGTCAGAAAATGAGTTTTAAGGTCAGAAAGTTTCGTAATGAGTCTTGAAATGAAACTTTGATTCATCTTCAGAATCTGCTGTATATAACTGACAACACACGCTGGGATGAAAAACGTTAAGTAAGGCATAGTTTGGTTATAGATAGTTTAGGCTGCGGGACACCACAGACGTGATCTGTTTGTGTTTCCTACTTATTTTTATTTTTTGGTCAAAGTGTTGCCCTGACAAAAGAAAATAACTTTACCTCTTGGCTCTTAGTCCACTAGCATTAATCAGCATAACAAACATCACCTGTTGAGTTAGCATTAGCCAGCATAACAAATGTTACCTGTTGAGGTAGCATGAGCTAGCATAGCAAACATTACCCATTGAGTTAGCATTAGCCAGCATAACAAATGTTACCTGTTGAGTTAGCATTAGCAAGCACAACAAATGTTACCCATTGAGTTAGCATTAGCCAGCATAACAAATGTTACCCATTGAGCTAGCATAACAAACATCACCCATTGAGTTAGCATTAGCTAGCATAAAAAAGTTACCCATTGAGTTAGCATTAGCTAGCATAGCAAACATTACCCGTTGAGTTAGCATTAGCTACCATAACAAACGTCACCCATTGAATCAGCATTAGCTAGCATAACAAACATCACCGTTGAGTTAGCATTAGCCAGCATAACAAATGTTACCCATTGCGTTAGCATAACAAATGTTACCCATTGAGTTAGCATTAGGCAGAATAACAAACATCACTCAATAAGGTAGCATTAGCTAGCATAACAAACATCACCCATTGAGTTAGCATTAGCTAAAATAACAAACATCACCTGTTGAGTTAGCATTAGCTAGCATAACAAACATAACCCGTTGAGATGGCATTAGGTAGCATAACAAACATCACCCACTGAGTTAGCATTAGCTAGCATAACAAACATAACCCGTTGAGATGGCATTAGGTAGCATAACAAACATCACCCGCTGAGTTAGCATTAGTTAGCATAACAAACGTTACCTGTTGAATTAGTATTAGTTAGCAAAACAAACGTTACCTGTTGGATTAGCATTAGTTTGCATGATAAATGTTACCTGTTGAGTTAGCATTAGCTAGCATAGCAAATGTTACCCGTTGAGTTAGCATAACAGCATAACAAGCATCGCCCGTTAAGTTAGCATTAGCCAGCATTAGCCATTAGCCAACACAATAAACATCACCCATTGAGTTAGCATTAGAATTAGCTAGCATAACAAAAGTTACCTGTTGAGTTAGCATTAGCTAGCATTAGAAATGTAACTTGTTGCTCCACGTTAAGCTGGATGCGAAATGGATGCATACATGATCATTTTCCACCTACATTTACTGATGCTGGGAATAAAATCTGGTGATTCCACTACTATGGTATTAAGGACCCTCCTCCAGACAGTGAAGTTATTTTAAAGTTACCTTTCCTGATATATGATATATAAGTGAAAATAAAAGAAATTACAATACTGCGCAAAACTTGAATTTTATTCAGTCAACTTAAACAGGTAACCTATTATATATATCGACTCATTACATGCAAAGTGAGACATTTCAAGTATTTGATATAATTGTTAAGATTCTGGCTTACAGTTTATAAAAACCTAAACCTCATAATCTGAGCAAATTAGAATATTACATGAAATCAATGAAAAGGAAACTGGATCCATGACTGTGACCATGTGAGAGTCTAGTCCTGCATATGAACCCAGGTCTTGGTCTAAGCTTCTGCATGGACACCTGCCTCCATGCGACATTGGATGTTACCAGCCTGTGGTCCTGCTGGGTGGAATGAAGACCAGGATGCTTCAGTCCTTCATCTCTTCTGCATCGCTTCATCTCATGTGCCTTATCTTCCTCTTGGCAACGCTCCATTGAGTTTCTACGGGGTTCAAGTCTGGAGGGTCTGCTGGCCAGTCCAGCCCCAGTAATCCTTGGTCCTTGAACTAGGTTCTGGTTCTTGTTGCAGTGTGGGCAGCTGCCAAGTCCTGCTGGAAGATAAAGTCCACATTTCATATGAATGTGACCGGGCCGTAAATTCGCACCAGAGCACCGTCAGGCTCCTTGTGCCAACCCTTAACTAAGCCCCAAGGTCTAAATACAAGGACCCCAGTGATAACAGATGGGCAGAGGCAGCTTATCCCCTCAGGATCACAATATTTATTAACCATAAGCAAATTAAAACAGCAGTCCAAGCCAGTGAGGGGGAGGCCACTCCAGTGATGACAGCTGAAACAAAATGAAAATAATAAAAAAAATGCAAAGGCCGTGGGAGGAGGAGTCCGGCTTCAGGCCTAACCCAACCTTCGTCCCTCTGGCTCTCGACAGCAAAACCATGCAATAAAACCAGTTAAATCGACTAAAAGTAAAAGACCTGCATTCCAGGACACACGGGTTAATCATAAAAAAATAGAGCCGGGACAAACAGAACGGGTGACGGCCTGCACCACCCCACACTCAGTCCTGCCTGCTGTCACCACTGCGAGGCCTCCAACACAACCACTGGTATTACAGCTAAAACCAGTGTCCTGAGGGGAAGGAGAAACAATAAAAAGAAAGTATTAATTTAAAACAATAAAACAAAACGGCAGTGGCAAGGAGGTTGGCACCTATAAAAAGACAAACCAATAGTTAATTAAAGCTCCAGGGGTAAAACAAACTTGCCACAACACACTGTTACCTTCTCCTCAAAAGACAGGAGGCAGAGAACAAAACATGACCCTCCTGGTACATCTGTCTTTATAAACAGAGAAGGAAACCATTACTCCAAAATAGCACGTACACAGTGAAACACAAATAAAAAAGCATCGCCATACCTTCTGCCATACAGAGGTTTCTGCTCGTGTGTGAGCTAGCCGCCTGGGTCCTAAAGCAGTACCTACACCAACAAGGAGGAAGGCGATTTAGAATGCCAGTACATACACTTCACAGCAGCCTTTAAGCCATTCACCTACCGAGCCGGGGCGCACACCGCAAATCAGCGAAGACAAATACATGTACAAAACCTGTCTCTGTGGCGTTCCGGCTCGCTTTATACTAGTCATTAATCACTGAGCCGGTGTGCGCGGTTTGCTAACCCGGAAGTGCGTAGCTCGGTATTTCCGGTTACATATACATCACAACTCTGGACTTAATAAAACCCACTGGACCAGCACCAGATAACACGGCTCCCGCATCACCACCACTGTGGAAACTTCACGCTGCACTTTAAGGGTCTTAGATTGTTGCCTCTCCAGTCTTCCTCCAGACTCTGGGACCTGGATTTCTACCCAGTCCTGGTGAAGCTTTTCCTGACCGTCCTCTCCAGCTGCTTCATCCTGCTGCTTGTTCCAGCTTTTCCTTCCACTCTTTGTCTTCTTAATGAGCTTTGATGCAGCACTTTGAGAGCATCCAGCTTCTTCTGCAGCCGCCTGCTGAGGCTTTTCCTCCTGGTGGAGGGAGTCAGTGACGGTTTCTGCCCAGCTGTCAGGTCAGCAACCGTCCCCATGATGCTGGACTAGATGCTCAGGAGGCCTCTGCAGGCATTTGGATGGATCAGCTGGTTAGAGAGCGGAACTGGACCTTTTCATTATATTCTAATTTCTGAGATGTTTGGGTTTTCATCAGCTGTAGCCTTAATCTTCAACACTATAACAAATAAATGCTGGAAATATCTCACTTTGTGTATAATATTTACAGTATTTCCATCTTCACATTTCATGTCTGAAAGGAGCAGGCAGAAGTATAAACTTATAAAGCTTCACAATAAAAATGTACCCCTCCCCTCCCTCCTCCCAGCTTCCAGCACATCCCACCATCATCACCATCCTTCGTTGACCTTTGTTCTTCAAGCTTCAAGCTTATATTTATTTAATATTTGCTTTTTGTTTATGTTTTTACTTCCTTTAACTGATCTGTGAAGCTGTTTCATAATTTTACCTGAAACACACAAACTTCTTAAAGTTGTTCTGACGCTGCGTTTTACACCCAACTTTTCTCTAAAACCACAACCTCCTTCTCTGCTAAAAACCAGTTCTCAGTATTATCTGGAAGGAAGTTATTTCTGGCTTTGAATGCTATTTGTGATGTTTTAAACTGGATCAAATCTGGAAATTTTAGAGCTTGTATTTTTACAGTAGTTCATTTGTGTGATCTCTATATCCTGCATTATTCATCAGCCTAATGGGCCTTTTCTGCTTGTATTTATTGTTTGTATTCCACTTTTGTATGTTTTCCCACATACCTCTACGCAGTAACTAATGTACGGTAAAATTAACGTACAGTATAAGGTATGCAGAGCGTTCAGGTTCAAATTTAATGACGGTTTATTTATATCGAACCACATTTTCAGTCTATGTAGTATCTTTGGGACCACCTCCAAAAGCTGCTGCAGTTCCTGGACAAAAACATTAGTGTCATCGGCAAATAACACAAACCTGAATATATCTGATATTTGGAAAATATCATTAATATACATAATAAACATTTTTGAACCTAAAACTGATCCTTAAGGTACCCCACATGTAATATTCTTCAGTCCAGACTTAAACTGATTTATCCGTACAACTCCTTTTTTTCTGTTCTGACAAACTGAAGACACTCTTCACTGTTACCATGTCAACGCCACCCTGGTCTGTTGTTCATTTCATTTCATTTAT
This sequence comes from Melanotaenia boesemani, assembly GCF_017639745.1. Lineage (NCBI taxonomy): Eukaryota > Metazoa > Chordata > Actinopteri > Atheriniformes > Melanotaeniidae > Melanotaenia > Melanotaenia boesemani. Next base: position 40,586,492 of record NC_055684.1, read on the forward strand.
TTATTTATTTCAGGCAGTTGCATTCACAATAAGAAACACAAAAGAGAAACAGGCGCGACATGCAAGTCTATCGATATTCAAATAAACCAAAAATAGAAACAGAAAAATGCAAAAACAAAAAAAACAAAAAAACAAAGATAGAAAACAATATATTACCTGAAAGGGAGTGGGAAGAAGAAAAACTTATGTACTCCCACCCCACTTTGCATTCCAAATTGCAGCTACAACTTTTGTGCTACACTCACAGACGAGTGATAAGTTCTAGCAATAGGTACAGTAAACAACCGTTTTCATTACTTTTAGCCAACAGTAGTAAAAAAGGAAAACTGATATATTCACGTGATAGGCGCACGATAACCCAGGCAGGACAGCAATCTTATACACATCAAGGTAACCTTTCTTTATACTGAGACCAGATCATGCTTATATAACATTTTGAATCTGTGGACATTTCGACATTTGTCAGAGCCCCAGTCCGTTCCCATGTCAACGCCATCCTGGTCTGTTACCATGTCAACACCATCCCAGTCCTTTACCATGTCAGCTACATCCTGGTCCGTTGTCTTGTGTTAGGAAAATTCCTCACATGAACGACAGACACTCCGATCGATGAGAAGACACAGCTGTTTACTGCGATCAGTATTCCTTTTGTATTTTTATCACCTCTTTTCTGTATAGCAAAGCCAAGGGTGCACACTTGGTGGCTCTCACCTGACTTAGGGATTCATGGTGCGTGGTATTCCAGCCGCATCCTGCATTGTTTGGCAAAACCGAGCAGAACCGATTTTCCTGTCCTTAACTAGGAAGTACGTGATCATGTTCCTGGATCACGTGACTTGGGTTTCAGGTGTTTTGTGTTGGTATTAATTAGGGGGAATTAAATGTTGGCAAACATGTATTTCTGTAGGAAAAGGATTTAATCACTTGAAAGTTGGGGGGGTTAGTTAGTTTTTTTTATTTTGAGCATTTATTTTCATTTGGATATTGAGCCTAGTGGGAGGGGCTTATGGTATAAAAAGAGGGATCCTCACTGATGAGGGTAGTGCTGGGAATGACACAAAGGAGGTAACAACCACTCTGGATCTGTTCAAAGTGGAAGCTGGCCTAGGTAATCTGTTTCAACTACTCATTTTCAAAGAAGGTGAGCAAATAAGTGTTACAAGCATTTTACTTCTTTCGCTTGCCTGAGTTGTTGTGACACTGATCTTGTATTCAGTTCATTCTAATATGTTCTGAAATAGAAAGAGGGTGCTCTCTTTCACGTCCCCATGTGTAAAATACAGAAAGCACAAGTCACCGTAGACTTACTATGACGAGGGAAGTGGATTAATGACTGTTGGTGGAGGGACCATCAGCTGTGGTCGCCCACCTCCGTCTCCATGGCAGCACGAAGCAGCAGAAGTACATAACAGCACAGCAGCCTGCTTTCACATTCATAGAAATTCCAGCCATTAATTCCCCAGAATGGAGGCGAGTTCCACTGCTGATGAAATATATGAGAGAAGCAGAAGCAATTTCTATCTTTAAGCCAACAGACAGCCCCTTCGCCTCCTTCTGCTTGGGCAGGTTCAGGTGGAGATGTAGAGAGAGGAGGCAGGTGTGTTTTCCTCTCTCTGCTCTGCATGTCAGTCAGACTGTTGAAATCATCTCTGAGGCTGTGACGGAAAAGCTGCTCTGATTGGCTGCTGATATACACGAAACTGCAACCCATGGTACAAACAAAGCACAGCTACACTGCAGACACATTTGTCTTACCCCTAAGTCTCCTGTACAGTACATTGCAAAAAGTGCGTTATGCATGCGTTGGCAAGTTCAGGCAAGAACGTAAATGATTTACTGGCTCGCGACTCTCAGGGGCCACCACGCTCTGCAGGAGGGACGCTCAATATGCAGCGCTAGTCATGCCAGTTGGCAGCAGGGTGCTGTCGGTTGGCACCTCTCACAGCTCTCGTAGACATCTTCAACAGGATTATAACAACCCATACACACCCCACCACCCCCTGCCAACCCCCACTTCTGAATCCAGACAAGCATCCTCAGCCGAGCCTGAAATAAGACTCATACATACTGTGCTCCGTCTACTCTCAACATCTCATTATGCTCCCTGCTGCAGCGAAGCTTTCACAGCTACACAGAAGCCTTGGAAAATCATCAGGCAGTAGCTCAGGCACTTCTTCCATCACACCAGTGCATAACAACCTCTTACTTGTGAATTAAGTGTCTCAGCAGACACCCCTTTATTTAGCCTCCCCTCAGCTTTCTAATCCCCTTCCTGCACCTCCTCGTCTTCGTCGCCTTCATTATGAGCATTTCTGCAACGGTGATGCATCTTCGGTGTTTGTCATCTCCTCCACCAGGACCAGAAGGTACTAAAGAACCAGTTTAGAAACCAGATAACATTGAGACAACTTCACAGACAGAGATCCCTTTTAACACCAGCAGACTGTGTTATCTTTCAGGTGTTAGCTTTGCATTCTCTTCCTGACATTTTGTGTTAAATGAAATCTTTTCCTTAAGTGTCAACCTGTGAATGGGGCTGTGTTTAACAGTCTCTGTTGTAGCATATGGTGCGTAAAGTATGTCATCTCCAGTGTCGCTGCACTGTGTGGAAAATCTGTGGGACTCCTGGTGATGCGTGGCGAAGGGAAAACAGATTCTTCTGTGTTGTAGGAGTTTAATTTGACAGCTGTAACAGCAACAGAGGGGTAGCAGCGCCGGCAGGATAGGTCCCCAGCTGGAGAATGAGCTGAAAGTCGTGTTTTCAGCTCTTCATCATTTCATCTCTACAGCAAACACTGAACGGCAAAGCTGTCAAACTGTGTTGTTTATGGGTAAGTAATCTTATGATGTGAGCATTTCGAAGAAACACTTAAACCTCACAGAGGATTTCTTTACTTTGTGATTTTTGAATTTCAGGGAGGAACAAAAAGAGTCTGCTTCAGCTCAGAGTTGCCCCCCAGTGAATGGGCTAGTCTAATTGGAGCTCCTGGATCGCTCATTAGGAGCTTGCTGAGTTGCTTAAGGTTTTGTTTGGATGGTTCCCAAATAGAAACAGGAGCCTGGCGCCATGCCCAGCAGCCAGGTCTGGTGCAGGAGCTGCAGCCTGAATGATGGCCGGCTGCTCGAGTACAGCAGCCACTCACCATTGTCTAGAGACTTTGAGTCCAAATGAGCAAAGAGTGAATCACTCAAACACAGATTTGACCTGAAAATAACATCTGAGCAGCAGGAGTCTCAGATGTTTCCGGACAAACGACTTAAAGGTTATATGGGCAAGAATACAATAAGACCGGTTCGAGAATTCAGTCTGGTGTATGTCTGTTAAATGGAGGAAGAAAACCTGAGTGATGTTCTCCTGTGTGGGAGAATTTAACCCTTCATTCCCCAGTTCTCAAATCCTCTCTTTAACCCCAACTTCCACTTGTTTTCATCCCAGCTGCCAGGGACAAGAATCTTCCCTGAGCAGCCCACCCCTCTGGAATGTGCCGTGATGTCCTCACCATGGTGCACGCTGGAAACGACCAGTGTGCTGGTATCCAATTGGTAGGGTCTCCAATAATACCATGACAGGAAATGCTGCTATAAATTTAAGCGTTGGGATGGGATAAAAAGACACTGCTGGGCCACAGTATGCCATCAAAACAAGTCACAAGCACGTTTTAAATAAATTTGCCTTGCCTTATATCTTCTATTTAGGGCTGGGCGATATATCAGATATACTCGATGTATCTCGAAAAGTTTTACGTAGGATATATAAAACGTGTATATGGTGACCATGGAGTGTAAACTATCACAGCAGCGGTTTAAGCGTCTACGTGGGATTTTCTTCATATCCTCTGTCTGCTGGTCGAAGGGAAGCTCATCGCACGCAGCAGGAATCAGACACCCCCCATCAAGGAAACCCTCCTGCACGCACGTGTTGTTGTAGACAGGAAGAAAAGCGTGCAGCTAGCTAGCTAGCTAGTTTACGAGCGTCAACAGATAGAAGCTAAATATAAGAGTCCATTTTAAGCAGTAATTCGCCTCAGAAATGGCGGCGATGACGAGGAGACGGATGGCTCAGCTGTTCGTGTTTCCCGATGGACACGAAGTTCTTCCTACACCGGAGCAGGAAGCTCCTCCAGCTGCTCTTATTATTAAATAAGAGCTGATCTTAACCAGAATTTCCTGTCTATTTTTATTTATGTGTACGGGGCAGCGTGGCTCAGTGGGCAGAGCGGTCGTCTTGTAGCCGGAGGGTTGCCGGTTCGTATAAACCTGGTCTAGGGGACCCCAGATGACTGCTGTTAGGGTCTGGTGCAGAATTAAAATAACCTAAATAATAAAATGAGATCATATTTAAATTTAAAATAATTAAATGAAAAAATATCAGATATTGAGTAATTATAGAAATTAAAATAAACTTGACCTTGTAGGGTTGGTGGGAGTGGCTGCTCGGAGATGGGGCGCCTCTCTAATATGATGGTTGGGGAAACACTGGATTTATTAAATGTTTGAGCGCTTACTTAAATCCTACTGCTGTCTTTTATGCATAATGATTTTGAATTCAATATTTACAGTGATTTAGAGGAGATTTTAAAGCATCAGGATGTAAATCATATATTGGGATAAAGCCAAAAAATAATTGTGATATCAGTTTTAGGCCATATCGCTCAGCTGTACTTGATACAAGTGATACGCTGTCATATGGGTGCATGGAGGATTGAAAATGAGGCAGGTGGACTTCAGAAGAAATGTTATTTAAGTAAATGTGCTGGGCTGGCAGGAAGGAACAAGAACCAAAAAGTAAAGATGAAAACAAGAACTTAAAAGCGACCAGTGGAAATACTGATAAAGATTAAAGACATGAGGAAGAACAAAGACGCGATGCAATGACGGGGGACGAGGATGAACTAAATAAACCATAAATAAACCGTGGCAGCAGGATTCTTCTGTTTCACACACTGATTCTAAAGTAAAGGTAACAACAATCCAGCTGAACATTGTAGTTACTGATATCTATTGACTGGCCACCCGAGAATAAATGTTCTGGATACGCCCCTGTCTGAGGTGTCCAGTCTGTTTAGAATCAGAGAAGACATGATTGTGCTGAAGTGCTGGAGTCATTTAGTTTGTAACTGCGGTTAATCGGTGGGAAAATAAGGTCCTATAAATCTGATTTACAGCTCTATTCTGGCCTCCAGCCGAGCAGCGACACTAATTAAACACATCGGATGGATTCAGGGAGGAGGCCAAAGCTGGTGTTGCATTTACAAGCAGGTCCAGAAAAATGTACATTTACATGTCTTTGAAGCTGAGAAAAGAGTTAAATTAGACCCATAAATTACTGAAGAAGTGGAAAAGGAAGTTAAACATCCCATTATGACAAAGCATCTGTGCTGGTGGATAACTCCCAGCCCAGTTTAACCTCTGGATATATTTAATAAAAGACCAGAGTCATTTGCATTTTTAATACTTCACAGGAAAAAATGTATTTCATAATTCTTGTAGGACTTTACACTTTACTTTGATGTTTGCACACGGGTTGGTAGAAAGTTTCTGGCCGGCATCTTTTAAAATCTCTCTCAGTGTGCACATACCTTGTACCAGAGCAGCCTCCCGATGGTCAGGAAAGGCTTTCGTATCCGAAGACATGGTGTTTTCCACGTCAGCGTTGGTTGTCTGACATGTTGAATTTTCCATGTTAGATCTGAGTTCAGCCGTTTGGTGGTTAAACCAACACGAGATCATTTCCAACCTTAAAACTGCATTTGAATGGTTTCAGTGGCATGGTGGCATTTATTACGCAGATTCCTGGAGTTTTCGCTGCTCTACAGCGTCTACAGCAACCAACCCAAAGCACCAAGTCACCACTGCATTTAACTTTATGGCACTGCGGCACATGCCAGCAACTAGACATCAACTGGACATCAACACACTGGTCACTCTGGATGCCCACCAAGGCTGATTCAGTAAATAAACCCAAGAAGAAATTAAAGCTGCAAGCAGCGATGGAGGCCCTCTCACCTACGGCGCCGCTCCGGCCTATTGCACCGTCCCATCAGCCGGCCACCTCCCGCCTACAGCGCAACCACTCTCGCTCGCAGACGTATGCCCATTCATCTAGAGGCTGTCTGCATTAAGGGGTGATTTTCCTCATGAAAGGATCAACTTGCACCTCAGTCTGACCATTGATGAATGAGAATGATATTAATAAGTTTGAATTGGTTTTACAGGTATTAAAGGGTTAAAATGGTGGGACTTCCCTCAGCTTCCTGTCGAGTTTGGTGGAGATCAGGAGTACATTGGGTCAGTTACAAGTACTTCCTGTTTCATGGCGGAGGACGCCATTTGCCATGGTTACACTTGACGAAGGAACTTGACTTTTTTTTTACTGTAGTATCATGAAAGGGTTTGACCTGATCTGAAACATTTTTAAGTGTGTGAGGTTCATTCCTGAGGAGAGGGACTAAAAAAAGCACTTCCTGTTGAAAGTGGGCGGGGCTTAGGACTAGACCGGGATTGGTCATACGGATCTGTTCAGGGCCAGACCCTGATTAATCCCTGTAAGTCTGATGGGGATTGGGTGAGAATTGAGGGAGTTATACTGATTTATGATGTCATGGTGTCTTATGGAAGTTTGCTATGGCGCTATCGCCCTGCAGCGTAGAGCGACAGTTTTCACTGGATATCATCACCAACTTCTGCTGTCTGACCCAGTTTGGACCTTGTTGTTGTTATTGTGTATTGATTGTATCTGTTCTTAATTGACCTAATTTGTTTGTGGGCGGGGCTACACACCGGTGGTCAATAAACGGTATTGCTTGTCACCAGTCTTCGTGGTAGAGACAGGTGTGTGTGCAAGCAGACCAAATGTAACAAGACCATGTAGCGTTTTTCTTTTCCAAAATATACCGCATTTCCAGCTCTTAAGCAATGGCTGCGTCAACAGGTTATGGGCCCAGTAAAGAGTTTGGAAGCCGATGGAACCGATTGTATTTTGATGGCGATGAAAAGAATTACGAACTGTGGGAAACAAAGTTTCTGGCACATCTGCGTCTGCTGAACTTAAAAACCACCATACTGGGTGAAGCCCCCGCCACGGATGACGAGGATGCAGAAGACGACGCCAATAAAAATGAAGAAGCATATGCAGTCCTAATCCAGGTGTTAGACGACAAAAGTTTGTCCCTTGTAATGAGAGACGCTGCCGATGATGGCAGGAAAGCGCTCCAGATCCTGAGGGACCATTACACCGGTAATGGGAAGCCACGAGTAATAAGTTTGTACACGGAGCTGACGTCCCTCCAGAAAGGTGTAAACGAGAGTGTCACGGACTATATTATTCGCGCAGAGACGGCTATCACAGCACTGCGGAATGCAGGAGAAAGTTTGAGTGACGGTTTATTCACTGCAATGATCTTAAAGGGCCTGCCGGAAGCATTCAAGCCATTTGCTGTTTATGTTACACAGAGTGATGATAAATTAACCTTTGCGGATTTTAAAACAAAACTGAGAAGCTATGAGAGCACAGAAAGATTTGGTGCTGTTAATTCAGAGGATGACACTGTGATGAAAATTAAAGGACGAGACAACTGGAGGATGAAACTCACCTGTTATAATTGCGGCCTGAAAGGCCACAAAGCTGCAGAGTGTACGTCGGCTGCTGGGGAACACAAGGAGCAGGGGCAGTGGTGCAGCTTCTGCAAAAGCTCCACGCACAAAGACGAACACTGTCGGCGGAGAAAACGGGACAAGGTGAAGCGGGCGGTGGACGAGAAGGAGGACCACACGTTTGCATTCAAGGTGGAGCAGGTGGCCGAGGTCCTGGTCAGTGGAGTGAAGGAGAAGGGCCTCATGATAGACTCCGGAGCCACTAAGCACATCATCACAGACCTCGGGAAATTTGAAGATTTCGATCCGGATTTTAAACCTCAGAGCCATGTTCTGGAGTTGGCTGATGGACTGCGGGCCAGCGGGATCGCGCTGAAGAAGGGCACCGCAAAAGTGCGCTTGAGCGACAGCAAGGGCCGTATTGTGGACATGATGCTGACAGAGGCGCTTTATGTGCCATCCTTTTCTCAAGACATCTTTTCTGTCAAAGCAGCTATTGCGCACGGGGCGACAGTCATCTTTAAGGAAGGACAGAATCGACTCATCCATAAAAACGGTACGACTTTTGATATTCATGCCTATGATAGACTATATTATTTAAATACTGTTACAAAAGATGTTGACGAGTGTAAAGCATGCTATGACCTTCAGACGTGGCATGAAATATTGGGTCACTGTAACTATGATGATTTGTTAAAGTTGGAGAGTGTTACAGAAGGAATGAAAATCAAAAGTAAAGCTGACAAGTCCAATCTGACATGTGAAGTGTGTGTAAAAGGTAAATTTGCTCAGAGCAGAAACAGAGATCCAGATGAGAAAGCTAAAGCTGTATTCGAACTTGTCCATACAGATCTGGCTGGACCTGTAGAGCCAGCAGGAAAAGATGGGTTCAGATTTGCTTTGGCATTCACCGATGATTTTTCAGGAGCCGTGTTCACCTATTTTCTGAAAACTAAGAGTGACACTGTTAAAGCTACAGAGAGGTTCATTGCTGATGTGGCACCTTATGGTAAAATAAAATGTATAAGGTCAGATAATGGAACAGAGTTTACATCTTCTGTTTTTCAGTCACTGCTCAGTAAAAATGCCATCAGACATGAAACCTCAGCTCCTTATTCTCCCCATCAGAATGGGACAGCAGATACAGACGAATCAGCAGCATCAGGGCTGCAAAGTAAGGCTAAAACCCGACAGCACTCCCTTAATAAGACATGTTCAAACCTTTCACACAGTAAAACAAGGAGTTAGAGGAGAGGAATTCAAAGAATTAAAAAGAATTCGAACTGGGGCCTGGTATTTTTTACAGCAGCCTGATTTTCAGTTCAAGCATCTTTAACGTCTCCAGAGACACGAAGCCGGTCCTTCCTCCATTTTCTGATGTGTCTCAGACCCGAGTGTGTTGGTGGAGCCACGGCTCTGCAGCTGATTTACAGCGTTTAGTCCTGACAGGGTACGAGCCTCTCTGACATCCAGACTCAGAGTTCAAGTCCTCCAGGAGCTGGTCCCCGTTTCCATGCTGCTGGAGCTCCACAGAGGGAAACAAGCCACGCCGTCCGCTTGATCAGGCGGCTTGAACACAAGGAGGCCCAGAAACCAGACTACAGTCAGGAGGAAGAAGTTCTGAGAAAAGGGTGAACTCACCAGCTCGAAGCCGAGTCTCAGAAACATAAAATCCCTTCTTGCTAGAATTTGTTTGCTAGCGATCCAGCATTATGAGAGGACGGTCACCTCACCCATGGTTGGAGACGAGGCCCGACCCAGCGAACGAAGATTGCTCAGCTCCACGCCTCGTTTCAGCCACCAAGACCGGCGGAAGAGAGGAGCTACCACCAACAGGCGAGCCCGGTCCCCCGCTGCCCCAGGACCGACGGTCTAGCCTGGTCCCCCACTGCTCAAGGACAGACCGGCGAGAAACAAGGGCCAGATCCAACACAAGGAACCACATGGACAAGGAGTTGTGGGAAATAAAGACGTGTGGACAGAAATGAGGACAAGAATAAAAACATTGTGTAAGAATAAATAAAGGAAATCCTCCTCTTGTGTGTTTCGTTAGCGTAGCATCACTTCTAGACTTCCAGCCTCCAGTCTGGTCCCGCTCTGCTGGAATGAAGGACCAAAGCTACTTTCCACACTGGCTGCTACATGCTGGCAGCAGACTGGCTCCTTATTTATCTGGATGGTTTTATAACATGAAGTTTTGTTCCACAATGACAGAACATGATTTAGTGGTTGAGGTTATTATTAATATCATCTCTCTTTTTCCTGGAAATCCTGGTTTTCCCCGAGCGTGGCTCTTAGGAGGATTAATATGGAATGTGTCTTTATTCATTTCTGTAAACAGCTTTAATATCTAACATGTGGAGAGGAAGGTAAGAGTGGATTGTGTACAAATTTCACATCAGTTCCTGGTTTTATTCTGGAACGTTGGTGTCGCCGTTTCCTGTTTTCCCAGATTTTGTGCATACGCCTGGATCAGAGTTGCCGTGGAGTAGGAACATTTTCCCGCCATGTTTGGTTTTTATAAATCCCAGAAGTTGACTATATTTGGCGTACGGAGGTTTTTGTTCCTACGCCAGCTTTAGAAAAGAGGCTCCTGGACTCCATGGAGGATCTCTGGGATGTGCTGGAGAAGGCTCTGTGCAGTGGTCGGACTCTCCATCATCCATACAAGATCTTTGGTTGAACGATCAAAATATATTTTGGGGTTTCTACTAGATTGGTGGTTCCCAACCTATTTTCCTTGAAGACCCATTTCTGCAACCAAAAAGCCGTAGACACCGTCCCATGCAAAACCCTTCTTGGCTTTCATTTGCTTCTTCTCACATGACGTTGGTCCTTCAAAAACACTACAGTTAAGCTATTATCAACATATAGCCTGGCTTTCCTTGTCTTTCATGGTGATGAATTACCTGCACTGTGGTGATAGTCAGGCATGTCATAAATGAAATAAAAAAAATCCAGGTTACCAGGATAGACATGAACGACTCCACCATCATAGCTCCACCAGCTCTAAACCATGTAAACTGATTGGATGAACAACGTGTGGCCTAATAAGTTTTCACTTCGGGACCTGGGTCGTGTTTTCATGCTTCCATGTGACTGAAATGTCTAAAAATAAAAAACTTCAACTCGTCTCCATGTGGACATGCTCTGAACAGTCCTGCCGGACCCCCTGTGCTCTTTGGGGAGCCTAGGTTGGAAAGAACTGCATTAGGACGTGTTGCTGTCTGGCTGGATCAGCTCGAACTTTCATTCCTTTATCCTGACTCCATTTCGGCCTCCTCTGCCTCCCGCTGGCTTCACTGGGCTCTGCAGCACAGATTAAATGGATGGTGCATCCCGCACTGTTTGATCCCATTAATTATTAAGCAGGGTGAATGTTGTACAGATCACATACTTAAAACATGGAGTTCAGTGAGTAGGCCAAGAATGATTACACAATACAGGCTGACAGGCCGCGGGAAAGCATTTGTTCAGCAGTAATTAGGCTAAATGATGAAGTAATGCACCCCTATTAAGGGAGAGAAGATGGAGCATCTGGCCGAGAGCTAAAGCTGTGGAGGATCCGCAACATCCCCATGCTGCAATTACAGGGATTTATCAGAACGAAGACAATATAATCTCCTAATTCCTGTGTTAAATTCTGAGGTTAAAAAGAAATATCCCAGTGAAAGGCAAATAAAGCCTGCAGCAGCCAGCGTAATTTAGTTAAAGTACGTGATGTATAAATAGTGAGGAAGCAGCGAGCGAACAGGCCCTGAGGACCAGCTGGGACAGAAATCTGAGTTTTTGACCTCCAGGCTTTTTTACAAGCCTCCCAGCAGGGCTCCAAGGTTCATCAATAATTTACTGCATCACCAGTCATGTTAACTCTGCCTTTCAGTGGTGCTCATTATGCACAGACTCAGCCAGGCCTCCTCAACGTGTGCACAAATACTGGATCAGGGATTTAAATGGTGCTCATTATCCTGCATCATCCTGACAAGGGTTAGGGGCACTCTGTGATGCTTCAACACTGAGGGGGTCCGATCGTCTACAAGGAGAACTTCTGTTTTTCTGTTAAGCTCTTGGCACAAAATGGAAGGAAAAGAAGCAGCAGCTGTAGAAGAAAACGTCGTCTTGGGCTGCAAGAAAGAGGTGAGGTTCTGCAGATTTATTTTCCACTGCAGCTCAATAAATGCTTCGTTTTACTGGGAAGTTTGATCTGTGCGACGGATGAGGAGGTGGCAGCGTTAAAAATCTGGCTGACAGCTTTCCACCAGCTAAGCTGAAGTCTATCATCATGTGTTGTGTCTGAGTGATGCTCACTGACGTGCTGAGGAGTCATGACTAAAGCCGAGCTCCCTCAGTCCGTCTGAGACGTCTTCATGGCTTTTATCATGATCATGTCAAGAGAAATAAACCACAGAGGTCAATAGTTCCATATCTGGCTGTAAACATCTCATCTCTGAACGACCACAGCTACGCAGCACAAAGGGGTGTGAGTGCCGTGGAGGGGTGTGTGCATGTGTGTGAGTACTGTAGGGTGCAATTTTTTCCACAACCTGTTAAAATTATATCAGAAGGAGTTTGTTTAAAAATCCACTTTTAAAGAAAGGCAGAAAACACCAGAGATTGAGTAGAATTGACAATTATTTGTTTAGCCAGCAAAAAGAAAGCAAAACATATCTCTTAAGACCTGCCTATCATTAATAATCCTCCTCTTCATACTGTTACAACGCGTGTGATTATGTGAATGCATGTTATGCAAATTCATGTTAATGTGTATTGTGCATGGGCGGTGCTCCTCCTCTCTCTTCCTGGGGGCCTGGTCTCTTAGTCAAAGGTTCCTCTTTTCGTTCAGCAGTCTTTCCCAGGACCTGTTGAGTAAACATAGCCCTCACTGCTGCATTTTTGTCACTGGGTCATAGTATGACACGCCCAGGTGTTGGCTTTTAAATGACTCCGGCCTTAGTTGTTTTTCACTACATCTTAGCAGAAGTTTCAGGACCCCCCCTTTTTTCTAGCTTCCAATCTTTGTTCCCCAAAGTAGCTCTTTTCTTAATGTAATACGTACAAAGCTGTTTCCTATGTTTATGGGAGCTTCTTCCTTAAGCAATTATCTGTTTGACACTCTATAGGAATTCTAATGATTAAGCTGTTTTGTGCTTGCAAACAACTTTAACTTGAACTTTGTGCCCAACAATAAAAAGCATATGAAATAAAATATTTACAACAGTACTGTAAGTGTTGGACTAGTAACACAGTAAAACCGCTAAAGTATTTTATCAATGCACCCGTTCATCCCCCGAAGCCAGCGATGAGCCTCCATGAACCAGATCATGTCTGACACCAGGTACCAAGCTGGATCGGTTTGAGACCTCTGGTCCTGTGCAGCCGCCGTACCGTCACTCTGAGACACAGGATGCTCTCCATGGAGGTTCTGTAGAAGTTCACCAGCAGCTAAGAAGAGAGTCCCGTCACTTCACCTTCCTGAGGAAGAGGAGCTGTTGTTAGGCTTCTTCACCAGGTGGAAGTGTTCAGTCCAGGAGAGGTCAGAGGAAATGTGGATGTCCAGGAACTTCATGCTGTCCACTCGCTCCACTGCCTCTCCGTGGATGAAGAGAGGAGCGTGCAGAGTCTTCCTGGACCTCCTGGAATCTACTAGGACCTCCCTGGTCTTGTTGATAAGAACCAGATTGTTCCTGGACCAGCATTCTGTGAGACTCTGGACCTCTTCTCTGTAGGTCTCATCATTGTTGGATATGAGACCCACCACGGTGGGATCGTCTGCAGACTTCCCAGCCGTGGTGGTGGGTGGTTGGCTGAGCTGTCCTGTGTGAAGAGGGTGAAGAGGGTGGAGCCGAACACACAACCCTGCAGCATTCCAGCGGTGAGGATCAGCGGTGAAGATGCTGACTTCCTTTTCCTCACCACCTGGACCTGAAGGTGAGGAAGTCCCTGATCCAGGTGCAGAGTGATGCTGGTAGACCAGGTTGTGGAGCTTCAGGACCAGCAGGTCCGGGAGAACAGTGTTAAAGGTTGAGCTGAAGTCCACAAGCATCCTAACATGGGTGTTGCTGCTCAGACAGAAGCAGAGCAGCCGAGTCTTTATGCCACTGACACGATTTCAACTAGTTAACGAAGTAGCAGCCAATTAACTAAAGACCATCTCGTGGTACATTTCTTTGAACATTTCTTTAAGCATTGAGGTGGTAATGTGACCTGGGGGGGGGGGTTACAGATGACACCGCGACAGGAAAACAAACTGTCTCATCTGTTTCTGTAGACGGAACCAAGGAGACTGGAGCAAATAACGTCTTCAGCTCTGTTCGTGTTGCAGGCAAAGGTGGCCCAAACCCGACAGGTATGCCCATATGTGACCTGATGCTTTTGTGACAGTCTGAGCAGCACAGATCAGACCTCAGATTCGTCTGAACAGTGGCGGTTGACAGAAAAGCAGGACGTCAGTTCCGCGCCGGAGGCGGGATGCGTCTTCAGGGCTGTTCACACCGACGCCTGATGCATTTAAATTATAACGTGAAGTTAATGCTGAAAAGAAAGTACACACAGGCTCTTTACTTGCATTTAAGTTCACCGTTTTATCTTGAAAGGTCCCAGTTTTCTAAACTCTTTACTGGTCTGCAGATCTGTGAGCAAATCGATGCTTTTAGGCAAGTGAGAGCTTATAGAAGCGTCAATTCAAGAGGTTGATTTTATGGATGAAAATGTAGAAACAGCACAAATAATAAGAAACGACCTTGTTAGCACAGACGGCACATCAGCTACTCTACAGGTCAGTGATGCATTCAAAGACCTGGACTCCATAAAGTGATAAGGAGTCTCTTTCTTTTCTGTTTTATTTCTCCATGATGAGCAGGTGAGAGATGTGGAAGCTGCTGGAGTCAAAAGGAGCTCTGCAGGCATCAAGCAGAACAAACCCTTCAGAGAGAAAGCTGCCAAAGAAAAGCCACCACTGACACATAAAAAGGCCTGATCCAGGCCGGAAAACAGGAGGGTGGCAGCCTGCATGTCGTCCCGATACGGCGTTCCTCATTTCTGACTAACTGCTCAGATTCAGCCACGTTTAGCAGGTTTGACCAGACATGCATTACAGGAGGAGGTGTGACGGAGGACAGCGTCCAGCCTCAGAGCTGCATGTTAGCTGGAGGCTACCAGCCCTGCAGGGACAGAGATTTCCAGCTGAGGTCCCTCCAGTCTTGTTTCATCAGAGGACAATCGAGTGTCCCCGGGACGTCGCACACCAGTGGGACGTCCAGCTCCGTCCCTTCACCTGAGCCGGAAACGGAAGACATGAACCCGTGTGGAGTCTGTAAACACGCATGATGTGCAACACGTTATTAACGGACGCCAGACGGTGCAGCAGATAGTGGAACTTTGACAGTTTTATTTGTGAAAAACTACAAGCAAAATTCATAGACATTTGTATCTGCAGCAGAGGGAGGATGATGGGTTAGCCTAGAAGCCGTGCACATGCCAGAAACATGTAGTTAACATCTTCATCTAGACAAGGAGCTGCTGAAAATGCTGCATTTCCACATCAGGAACATAATGTGACCATTTCACAAGAGGAAACACATCAGCCAGGAGTCAAAACAAAAGAAAATAATCAAACTGGACCAAACCAGGATGGATTTTCCTTCTGTCCCTATTTCTTTTTTGTCTTTTCTTTTTTAAAGCGAGCAATAACTTTAAAAGCATTGTACAAGACATCGTTACAGGAAGAAAAGAGTTTGTATAATACACTTAACTGGAAGTTCACGTTTAAGGATATACAGAAAGTAAACAAGCATTTATATCTGGGTCTGGAACAAACAAGCTAGAATATGTAACCATCTTTACACAGTAAATTAAGGTTACTGGTCGCACACAAGAACAGAACTGCTTGCGCGGGAGGAACAAAGACTCGTCTCATTCAGTAAAATTCTATTTACAGCAATAATCCGCAGACTCGGCAGACGGCCTTCGGTCCAAACCTGAAGGAATGTTCGGTGTAGGAGTGAATGTGGTTCCAGGTAAGGCAGAAACACCAAAGCAGAGTCAGGACATTTTCCCCTCTGGCTCAGCAAGTCTGGCAAGTCCAGCAGTCCCTCAGCAAGTCCACCAAGTCCAGCAGTCCCTCAGCAAGTCCCTCAGCAAGTCCAGCAGTCCCTCAGCAAGTCCAGAAAGTCCCTCAGCAAGTCCACCAAGTCCCTCAGCAAGTCCAGCAGGTCCCTCAGCAAGTCCAGCAATCCCTCAGCAAGTCCACCAAGTCCCTCAGCAAGTCCCTCAGCAAGTCCAGCAGTCCCTCAGCAAGTCCACCAAGTCCAGCAGTACCTCAGCAAGTCCACCAAGTCCAGCAGTCCCTCAGCAAGTCCAGCAAGTCCCTCAGCAAGTCCAACAGTCCCTCAGCAAGTCAAGAAAGTCCCTCAGCAAGTCAAGAAAGTCCAGCAGTCCCTCAGCAAGTCCAGCAGTCCCTCAGCAAATCCACCAAGTCCAGCAGTCCCTCAGCAAATCCACCAAGTCCAGCAAGTCTCTCAGCAAGTCCAGCAAGTCCCTCAGCAAGTCCAACAGTCCCTCAGCAAGTCAAGAAAGTCCCTCAGCAAGTCAAGAAAGTCCAGCAGTCCCTCAGCAAGTCCACCAAGTCCAGCAAGTCTCTCAGCAAGTCCAGCAAGTCCCTCAGCAAGTCCAACAGTCCCTCAGCAAGTCAAGAAAGTCCCTCAGCAAGTCAAGAAAGTCCAGCAGTCCCTCAGCAAGTCCAGCAGTCCCTCAGCAAATCCACCAAGTCCAGCAGTCCCTCAGCAAATCCACCAAGTCCAGCAAGTCTCTCAGCAAGTCCAGCAGTCCCTCAGCTCCCACATTTCTTTCAGGAAAGAGAACTACATGTAAACTACAGCTCTAAGCTCTCAGACCAGAAACGCTGCTGAAAACACAAGATTATCCCCTGCAGAGGGGATGCTAGCTTAGCCTGACCCAGGGATATGGGTACGGGACTGTCCCAGTCCAGCCTGACCAGGGACACGGGTACGGGACCGTCCCAGTCCAGCCTGACCTGGGACTGTAATGTATGGGACTGTCACAGTCCAGCAGAGTGGAGGTTTTTACTAAGTCTGAAGAGCTGCCATCCACGTCCAGACAGCTTCTCACGCCTACCAGACAACAACCACTGAGCTGCTGGTTTTATCCCACTCGGCTTGCAGTTCGACGGCCTCGTGTGCAGAGATGAGTGGACAATAAGAACACCACTTACATGGATTATATTAGTCTTTATTTAAACTGTTATTCATCTCACACATTAGATAATTGCATTTCAAATCGTTATTTTTCTATGTATCATGTCATTATGAAATTCCTTTGGTCCTTCAATAAATAAAACTAAGATATCATATACACATTTATTCTTTATACAATTTCATACAGTTAAAAGGAAATTATGTTGGTCTACTATCAGCTAAGGTGAAATTAAAACCCCTTACATAAACCTCGCTGTTAGGAAATCCAAAGGACGACTGTATTTCATTAAGTACTGTAATATTTCTTTGCCTTCAGTGACAGGAGTCTTAAATTAATACAAATAAAAACAAACAAGTCAGGTGAGTTGTGGTTGTTCGAACTTGTTTCCTGTGTTGAGAGGATGAAGATTCAACGTTGCCTTCAGGGACATCTGGTTTCACCGAGCGGAGCTGCATCCTTCAGTCGCCAGAAGAAGAAAGACAAAACTATGGCTCAAACTTCTGCCACAAAAACTCAACACTGAGTTACAGAATTCAGGAAATAACAGATTTTTAGTGTTTGACACGACAGCCGACACTGTACAGTTCAGGCCGTGAGCTCTGCAGAGCCAGCTCAACCCGAGTCTAGAGGAGGACGAGGACCTGGCGGAGGACGAGGACCTGGCCTCCGCCTCCGACGCGTTCAGGGAGACAGTGTTGATTCATCAGCAGCCCAGATCTGCTAAACCGCTTCACAGTGTTTCTAGCACCAGTGTGTGTGTGTGTGTGTGTGTGTGTGTTAGCCTAACATTTTCAATAGAAAGAGTGAAGGAACGATCAACCAGCAGAGCTACACGGCAAAGCTTGAACATAAGGAGAATATCAAAGTATACAGGTGCAACAGGTAATAAATAAGGTAATAGTTACTAAAACGGTGGTGGTTATTGTGCCCAGCGGAGAATTTTTCTTTACAAAAACAGAACAAACAGAAAGAAACTTGGCCTCACATCCACGTACAAATATAAAACAATACATACAAGTGTCCGGATGCTACCGTTAGGGAGGGGGTTACTCCGTGTAGTCCAGCTCGCCTCGCCCACACCATGAATGTAACCACAAGGGAAGTTCCCCGTGCAGGGTGTTGGTGTCCCTGAACGCAGCATTGTGCAGGGTGTTGTGTCCCTGAACGCAGCATTGTGCAGGGTGTTGTGTCCCTGAACGCAGCATTGTGCAGGGTGTTGTGTCCCTGAACGCAGCATCGTATTGTTCCTCTCAGCCAGAAAACTCCTCTTAGCATCCAGGGTTCATCATGGGATGGAAGCAGGGTAGCTATGGGAATGGTGACATCTCTCCCCTTATGGGATCCATAGTGTCCAGAAACATTTGGTGAGGGGGAGAGGGATCAGGATGCTTGGGGGGGGGGGGGGGTCTCAGAATGACTCGTCGTGGCCCACAGAGATATCCCCCTTCGGGGTGGAGGCGCGCGACGAGCCCTTGTCCATGCTCTCGGAGCCGGAGCTCTGGTGCTGCTGTTCGGAGCCGATGCTGGACGTGATGGTGGACGAGGATGTGGATGAGGAGCGGGTCTTCTCCTTAAAGTCCGTTATGATCACCGTCACGTTCCCCACGGTGATGGCCAACTGCTGGGCGGTGCTCCGGTCGATGTTCTTCAGTTTGGGTCTGTGCAAAAAATACAAAAGGCATGTTAGCAGCAAAAATACCCCAATGTGTGCAGTAGCACAGTCTGTCCAGCAGAGGTCACTACCTGGTGGACCGTGGAATCCCAGCCCGGCCTGGGTTGGGACTAGGGCCAGGTATCATCACTAATTTCCTGAATCCATTCGATTCACAGCAGCCTATTTTGATTATAGAATAAATCTGATTCAATATCGATTCATTTCCAGCTAACTGTGTAACACCAGCTATTATTAAAATGGTAAATGGTCTGTAGCGCTGCGCACACACATTCACACACAGGTGGCGGAAGCTGCCACGCAAGGCGATAACCACGACCCATCAGGAGCAGTTTGGGGTTCAGTGTCTTGCTCAAGGACACCTCAACATGAGGATTGAACTGGAAACTCTCGGACTACAATATGACCCACAGAGCAACGCCGCCCCCTGACCTTCTGAGATTAACATTTTATAAAACACTGAGTGCATTTACTAGACAGTTAAACTCAGTTACCTGGGAGTAATCAGATTACTGTAATAATCTATTCTATTCTACAGTCATGTAGCAGACGCTTTTATCCAAAGCAACTTACATTTGAAAGTAAGAACAACACAAGCAAGAATTCAAACAAGATGGACGTCATCATTAAGTGGTCGTCAGACTGCTGGAGTCCAGGTGGACCAGGTGCTGTCACGTAGGGCTGGAGGTAGGGCTAATTTTTTTTTTTTTTGTGGTTTTTTTTGTAAGTCATTTTGTTTAATTACAAGATTACGATTTCATTAAACATCATCATCATCTTGGGCATAAGTGCAGCAGCTTCTTCAGTACCTGGCTGATCCAAAGATCTGGACAAATCTTTCTACCTCATTCTGAGTAGAAGAGTTAAGCTAAGTGTGGAAATGCTCCTTAAACAACTGAGTCTTTAGCTTGCTTTTAAAAGTGGAAAAGGACTCTGCGGATCGGACGGAGTTTGGTAGATGGTTCCACCACCGGGGAACAACAGAAAAGAAGAGTCTAGCTACTGATGTAGCGCCACCTTGTGGTGGGAGCACTAGGCGTCTTTCACTGGCAGAGCGTAACTGTGGAGAGGGAGTGTAGCTCTGGATTAAGGAGTGGAGGTAGACCGGAGCCGTTTGGGTTATTGTTTTGTAAGCCAGAAGCAGAGCTTTGAATCTGATGCGCTGCAACTGGAAGCCAGTGGAGAGCGATTAGCAGCGGAGTGACATGAGCTCTTTTGGGCTGGTTGAAGACCAGACGTGCTGCTGCGTTCTGGATCATCTGCAGAGGTTTAACTGAGCATGCAGGCAGGCCAGCCAGTAAGGAGTTGCAGTAGTCAATGAGTAAAATGACCAGAGCCTGGACCAGGAGCTGGGTCGTGTGTTCAGTCAGGTAGGGTCTGATACTCCTGATGTTGTAGAGAGCAAATCGGCAAGATCGAGCAACCGAGGCAACATGGTCCTTAAAGGTCAGCTGGTTGTCTACCATGACACCAAGATTCCTCGTAGAAGACGTAGGCACAAGCGTGATGGAGTCAAGCTGCACGCTTATCTGTGGCGGTAAGGAAGGACTGGCTGGAAAGACAATAAACTCAGTCTTGGACAGATTTAGCTGAAGGTAGCGATCCTTCATCCATGCGGAGATATCAGCAACATGCTGATATTCACATTGAGACGTTGTGTCGTCAGGTGGGAAAGAAAGGAAAAGCTGAGTGTCATCTGCATAGCAGTGGTAGGAGAAACCATGAGAGCTAATGATGCACCAAGTGAGGAGGTGTATAGTGGAAAGAGAAGAGGGCCAAGCACAGAGCCCTGAGGCACCCCTGTTGTCAACCCATGTGATCTGGACACGCCCCCTCGCCAAGATACTTTGAAGGATCTTCCTGTGAGGTAGGACATGAACCACGAGAGGATAGATCCTGAGATACCAAGCTCCGAGAGTTTGGAGAACAGTATATGATGGTTGACCGTGTCAAAGGCAGCAGACAGGTCCAGCAGTATAAGGACTGAGGATTGACCAGTGGATCTGGCAACCCGTAGGGAATCAGTAACTGACAGGAGAGCAGTTTCAGTAGAGCGGCCTTGCCTATAGCCAGACTGATATGGACCTAACAGGTTGTTGTCTTGGAGGAACTGTGAGACCTGACTGAAGACGGCACGCTCTAGTAATTTAGACATGAATGGAAGCAGTGAGACCGGCCGGTACTTTCCAACCTGGGCTGGGTTGAGTGTGGGTTTCTTCAGCAGCGGGGGAACCCGAGCTTGCTTGAAGGCGGAGAGAAAGACACCGGATTTAAGAGAGGAGGTGATAATATGGGTTACTGCAGGTTTGATTGTAGGTAAAATTGGTTACTGATGGTAGCAATCTTTTCAGTGAAGTAGGAAGCAAACATTTCTGCAGTCAGCACAGTGGGAGGGTGAGCAGGTGGTGGAGATAGAAGAGAGTTAGGGTTAACCCTAACCCTTCCCCAGATTCCCAGCCAGGAACGCTGTGATGGAAACTCTCAGGACTTCTTAAATGTCCTGATGAAGCGTTAAATCCAGCGGAGTCGCTCTAAATGTTCCTAAAGTTGACATCTCAGATATCTGTTGATGTTAATATACACACATATATATACACACACATATATACACACACATATATACACACACATATATACACACACACACACATATATATACACACACACACACACACACATATATATACACACACACACACATATATATACACACACACACACACATATATACACACACACACACACATATATACATATACATATATATATATATATACATATACATATATATATATATATATATATATATATATATGATAGCGTGCATTTCTCTGCATGAAGTCTTGAGTGAAGTGCAGGTACATTCTGATGGCAATCAGAAGTTGTGACCTAGATCCTCTTCTTTTAGTCTGGACTCTTCTAACATAAGATCTTGTGGACAGCTGTGAGAGAATCAGGGGGTTTAACAGGAGCAGGAGGGTTTTAACCAGCCCAAATCAGCAGCTACACTCAGAAAAAACAGGCCCAAAAACCCACAACTGATCATATTTGCAGCAAACTTGACAGAAAAACCAGCCCAAAGTCGCTGATAACACGCAGATTTAGCAACTCTGCTGCCTTTCACCGGTGCAGTCGTCTTTATCCCGGCTTTGTCTGATCTAGCTGCAGTTTAACGCCGCGCCGGGAGCCTCACACACTGATTGGCTGAGGGCATCACGTGGGATGGCTTACCTCGCGTGTAATTGGTCCGCATGTTTCCTGACCACCACCATGAAGGCTGCAAAAGTTGCACCAGTTAAAGTAAAAGCACCCGGTCAGATTTTACATTTTACCTCCGGGTCCATGTGGGACAGGTTCTGGGTCCGGATTCGGACCGCGGTCACCTTGTTAGTGACCTCTGAGATAAAACATTTAACCTGGAACAGACTCCTTTCTGTTCACGCCTCCACCTGGAAGATCTGCAGCATGTTGCATATGTTCCGAAACTTCATGAAAAGTTTATTCAACTTCATTAAAAGTGTGGATGAAAATGTTTTGTTGTTACATCCTAAAAAATGTCCTCATTCTAACTGAATCCTGCTGCTGTGCAACATGGTGGGGCTTCCCCCTCTGTGGGGGCCGTTACCCTAAACTGGCCCATTCATCTAGTGCCATGAGGCGTGAGAACGACTGAGAGGACGTTTAGTGTTTCCCAGTCAGGTCAGAGAGGGAGGAACATACCTGGAAATGTGAGAGTTCTTGTTGGTCTTGCCTGCTGATTTTCCAGACTGTATGCTCTGTTTGTCACTGGGTGGACTCTGGTGGCTGTCTGATTTGGGTCTGAAGGAAAAAATGAGAGGTAAGGACTGAGGTGGCAGAGATGAAGACAGGATGTGAGGATACCTGCACCCACCTGGTCTTTTTGCTGCTGGGCTTCTTCGTTACAGGCAGGCTGATGTCCTTCTCTCTGTCTGGCTTGTCTTTGATGGGCTGCTCCTTGTCGCTCTTGACCACCTCGGGGTCGTCCCCTTCGGGTCTTACTCTATCTGGACGCTCTCCCTCCGGGCGTCCCTCTCCGGCAGCTCGTTCTCCTTCCACCTCCGGGCGCTCCTTGTCCGTGCGCTCGCTTCTCTCCCTCCGTTCCTTCTTGGCTGGGGGAGGCATCGGGTACTGCTGGGCCACCTGCTGGGCAACCAGCTGAGAGTTTATCCTGGGTTTCCTGTGGAGAAGATTGGAGGCACAAACATGGATTAGTCGTGTAGTGGAGCAGTGAGCTGACTGCGGCCATACATCTGAACGGAGGCGGCTAGTAGCAGAGAGGTGCAGAGCTGGTGCAGCCGCTACGTGGGGGGGGGCGCCTCTGTTTTAGTGCTGATCTCATTAACTCATGGCTGTAATGAATTAAATGCACAAGATCACAGGGTGGAACATTTGCAGCATGTCGCTTAGGTCCTCTAATCTGATTACCGGCTGGGTTGCCCTGTTTGCCAGAGACAGAGATTCAGTCAGACGTGTTGATGACCTCGAGTAGCCGAACACACATGATCACAGCCTCTGACCATCTGCAGCAGCACATCTTCCTCCATCACCTGGGCAGATCAACAAGGCCTTAACATCCTGCAACATCATGGACAGCAGCTGGCAGCATCTGGGGATGGGAGGCGGGATGAGGAAGGATGAGGGCAGTCTTCCTCACACTGCAGCCGGTAAATGTGAAAGCACGATGAGGAGAAAGCCACTGCTTATAAACATGAACAGCTCCGCCTGCAAACAAAGCTAGAAGCTGAACACAATCAACATTTCCACAGCTACACGTTAGCAGGAAGGGGGAGCAGAGGAGGGTCCACCAGACCAGAAAAGACCAGACCAGACCAGCAGAATACCAGTAGTCTGCTGATCTGAGCAACACTAAAGACAGATGGTGCGCTCGATTTGTACTACATGTATCCATACATGTATGTAATACAACATAAACACCCCTTTAAGTCGGATATCCGACTGGGAAAGTGGAGGCAAGTTCACCAACCCCGACTTCCCCAGTAAAGATGTCCAACAAATCCACGGTTTATCCCAGCATAAACTTCATCTACATAAACAAAAGCAAGTTGCACACGTGAGAAACATGAAAACAAACGCTCTCTTTTTCATCCAATAAAACACAGTCCGAACTTTTCTAGGTTTTCCTTCAAAGTCCTTCTGTGATCGTTTCCACACAACGGTTCAATACGCTTCTGTAAAGACAGCACAAGCAAAACAAAGAACGCTCTTAGCTGGGATGTAACGTCATTCCCTTAAATCGAATGCATCAAACAAGCTGCAAAGCTCCAACATGAAGGATTCCAGGGGTGAGTTGGCTTTCAGACCACTGGCTGACTGCCTAACCTCAGAGTTTCAGGGTTCTCCACCCCCAGGGCTCTGTAGCGGGTGTAGGGGGATCCACCTGGTCTCAGATGGGCGGTAAAATAACAGCATAAAAACCTATAAAAACTCCTGATGCTTCCTTTTATTTTAGTAGAAAGATGAACAGGAACGTAATTAATGAACTTTCCTTAACAAACAACCGTAAATTTCTGTAGAAAAATAAGTTTAAATAATATTTGCTCATCTATAAACCAGCACTGTTCCAGGTAGGAAGAGAAAATCCAGTTTTTACACCGTGATCAGCAACTTTTTCACAGAGAAGTTATTTTAAATGCACATACGTGTACTTTCCACATGTAAACGGTCTATTTATACAGAGCTTTACATCATACGTCACACACACATTCACACACACATTCAAACACACAATCACACACACATTGAAACACACAATCACACACACATTCACACGGGCCGGTTCTGGCCCCCGCACTGTACGTTGGACACCCCTGCTGTATAGACTGAAAGCTCTGATTCCAGCCCCCCTGCAGGGACTTCCTGCCAGCTACGTCACACGGACGGGAAGCTGCAGTGGTCAAAATAAGTGAGTCGTCAGGATTTTCTTCTTCATTTGGCTCTGACGCCATCAAAAACTGATATCAACAGGAAACGCATCACACACTCTCACACGAACAATTCCACCACGTTCCGTGTTTTACAGTCAATTCCAGCTTTCCTTCATCTGCGTTTTCCGCATGGCGGGAATCAGCGGGTCCTGCATGTAGTTGCCTGCTGTTGTGATCTATTACAGGCGAGCATCTCCTGGAGGAACAAACAGCTGGTGGTGAATCCGGAGGAGGCGCGGCTTGTTAATTGGATCCATTAGCAGCTACAGGCGGTGTGTCTCCTACTCCTGGCCCTGGCGAGCCTTCCCATGCATGTTCCCATCAACAGACCCAGATTCCATTTTCAGTTTAATTACTTTTCATGCTGAATATCAGAAGTCCTCCTCCTGGTTAACTTTAATCAAACATGTTAAATGAGTGAATAATAATCTGTATAACGATGATGAATCAGACAACCTGGTCTGTTACTGCAAACCTACATTTTCACTTTGACTAATGGGAGCATGTGGCTGTGATATAAAAACACCACAGCTGACCAGTGTTTCCAAACACTATTTAACACTATTTATTTTGAGCCATTTGTGTCCATTGTTATCAAACCAGCTGACGGTGGTAATGAACATGTACATGGTGACTGAAAGCTGCTCAATGCGGAGGTTTGGGCCGCATTTACAGGCACAACCGCTCATGTGAAACATGGAACGAGGAGGAAAATTAGAGGAAATGCTTTTTACTGGCTCTGGCTCCCAATAAAATACAGAATTAACTATAAGTTACTGGTCCTCACTTTCAAAGGTATTCACCATCTGGCCCCTCCTTATCTGTCTAATCTCCTCCATATTGCCACTCCCTCCCGTGCTCTCAGGTCATCCTCTTCCATTCACCTTACTGTTCCCTCTGCCCGTCTCTCAGCTCTGGAACTCACTTCCATCCGAGATCTGGAACATCAACTCCCTTCCATCATTCACATCTGCACTCAAAACCCACCTGTTTAAAACTGGCATACTCCCTATAACCCATGTATACTGACTGTTTTGTGTAATTTTTATATCAATGTCCATTATCTCTTTTAACTCTTATTTAATTAGGGTCCGAGCCATACAAAGTATGGCGAGACCCTATTGTTCCTGAAATGTTTATTATACTCCTCCTAAGCGCTTCGACCCCAAATATGACCCCCTAAACACCCATGAAAAGTTGTGAAACTTGGCACACATGTCAAGCCCGGCGAAAATCGCGATATTCTAAGGTCCGCATACACTTCAATGAAAAAGTGGCTCAACAGCGCCACCTAGAAGTCAAAAAAATACCCCAATGAATGGGGTCCAGGAACGTCTACTTCGACGTAGGAAAACGAAACTCGGCACACACGTGTAACACCTCGAGTCGACCAAAAAAGTCAATCGAACACATGTCGCCATGGCAACGGGTTGCCCGCCATCTTGGCGGGTGCGGCCATTTTTTTGCCATTTTTTGCACTTTACACACATCGTATTTGAACGAACTAGTCTGAGGGGATTCGTGCGACTGACTCCAAACTTGGTGGGGAGGTTCCTGACAAGTTGGGGACCAAACGCTATTCAAATCTTTCTAATAGCAGAAAGCATGTTACCGTGGCAACCGACGGAAAATGACCTTCTCGCCATGAAACACGGTTTGCTCATATCTCCATAGAAAAACATGGGATCTGCACCAAAGTTCACAGTATTCATACGTGTCACACCCCAAGTCCAGCAATGAAGTCAAACAAATACTTGTTGCCATGGCAACGGGGTGACCGCCATCTTGGATTTCACTGCCATTTGAACGAACTAGTCTAAGGGTATTCGTGCGACCGACTCCAAACTTGGTGGGAACATTCCTGACAAGTTGGGGACCAAACGCTATTCAAATCTTTCTAATAGGAGAAAGCGTGTAACCGTGGCAACCCACGGAAAAAGCCTTCTCGCCATGAAACACGGTTGCTCATATCTCCATAGGAATACATGGGAACTGCACCAAACTTGACAGGATTCATTCGTGTCACACCCCATGTCCAGCAAAGAAGTCAATCAAACACCTGTTACCATGGCAACGGGGCGTCCGCCATCTTGGATTTCACTGCCATTTGAACGAACTAGTCTAAGGGTATTCGTCCGACTGACTCCAAACTTGGTGGGAACGTTCCTGACAAGTTGGGGACCAAACGCTATTCAAATCTTTCTAATAGGAAAAACCGTGTTACCGTGGCAACCGACGAAAAAAGCCTTCTCGCCATGAAACACGGTTTGCTCATATCTCCATAGGAATACATGGGAACTGCACCAAACTTGACAGGATTCATACAGGTTGGGTCCTTAACGCATTACACCACCTGTTGTCATGGCAACATAGCATGTTAGCTAGCAAATTAGCATGCTAGCAAAAAATGCTAACTTGGTATTTCAACATTTCAGATTCTCAGCTGCGTGTTTTACCATGTTACCTACCATGTTACCAGGCTACCTACCATGCTAGGAACAGGTGTATGAGACGGGTGGCGGGGTCCAGGACGCTC
This sequence comes from Melanotaenia boesemani, assembly GCF_017639745.1. Lineage (NCBI taxonomy): Eukaryota > Metazoa > Chordata > Actinopteri > Atheriniformes > Melanotaeniidae > Melanotaenia > Melanotaenia boesemani. The sequence continues at coordinate 40,613,472 of NC_055684.1, forward strand.
GGACCCGATGGATGCCGCTTGCGGCTTTAATTTATATTTTTATTGTCTTTTTATTTATTTTTTCTTTTTGTGCACGGTGACCTTGGGTGTTTGAAAGGCGCATAGAAATAAAATGCATTATTATTATTATTATTAGGCCCGAGCACCGAAGGCGGTGCGAAGGCCTATTGTAATTGCTCCGTTTCTTCCTTCTTCTTCTTCTTAAAAGTAAATTGCATTTTAGGGGACCTGAACATGCGCGAAAACGCTCCTAATTTTGCGTACCCCCCCAAGGGAATGCGTAAATTTACGTATTTTGGGGTGCTCGGGACTGTTCGGGCGCCACCTATTTATAATGCCCCGCCACCGCACGTCATCAATCTTTATGAAAATCGCCATATGTATTCTAAATGTTCGGGCGAATGAAAAATCCTCTTGGAGTAACAGCCTAAAACCAACAGGAAGTCGGCCATTTTGGGTCAAAGTCGCTATTTTGGCGTTTTACTGACATTTTTAAAATCTATCTCCTCCTAGAGATTTCATCGTACCGCTACCAAAATAGCTCAGGATGTCCAGAAGGCATGTCTCTTTAAAAGTTATTGAAAGTTTTCTAATAGGAGAAAGGGCATGGAGGGGGTGGGGCCTCAAAGTTTGACATCTCGCCGTGAAGAACGAAAGTGATATAACTTCCACATAAAACAATGTATCTGAACCAAAATGGCCCTGTATGATGCCAGTCCCATCCTGGACACATCTACATGTCAATATTTGGGTTATGAATTGGCCACGCCCCTTGGCGACAGGAAGTCATGGTTTTTACTCGAAGACCCATTTCTCTAACGTTTTGGACACAACCAGGTCCAAACTGGGTCAGACAGCAGAAAACAAGTTGGTGATGATATCCAGTGAAAACTGTTGCTCTACGCTGCAGGGCAAGACCGTGGCGCCATGGCGAACTTTGATAAGACGCCATGACATCATAAATCACTATAAATCCCTCAATTCTGATCCAATCCCCATCAGACTTGCAGAGATTATTCAGGGTCTAGCCCTGAACAGATCTATATGACCAATACCGGACTAGCCCTAAGCCCCGCCCACTTCCAACAGGAAGTGCTTTTTTTCATACGCAGGGATCCATCTTCTCAGGAATGAAACTTACACACTTGAAAGTGCTTCACAACAGGTCAAACCCTTTCATGATACCACAATAAAAATCTCAAGTTGCTTCGCCAAACGTAACCATGGCGAATAGTGGTCCAACGCCATCAAACAGGAAGTACTTGTAACTGACCCATTGTAATGTTGAGCTTCACCAAACTCACCACGAAAGAGCGTGGTCAGAGAAGGAACTCAGCCACATTGACATATGCTGGAAAAATTGCAATATGGCTCTATAGCGCCCCCTACAAATATTTAATTGATCATATCTGCCCACTACATTGACCGATATGGCTGAAATCCAACATATTGATAGAACTTGGAAGGATGTACAAAAAAGCCTCTTGGACCTATATGATAACTTCAACAGGAAGTCGGCCATTTTGAAAAGAGTGTCATTTTTGGGGTCATTTTTGCATGTTTCTTTGCCTTGCATTTGAACGAACTCCCCCTACAGATTTTATCGTATTTACCTCAAACTCAGTCTGAACACTCCAGAGGCATGTGTGGTTAAAAGTTATTGAAAATTTTCTAATAGGAGGTGGCGTTCAGCGGTGGCGCCTCATCAAGTTTTGATGTTTCGCCATCATGTACAGAATCCATTATTTCTGACATACAACACTCATTCTCCACCAAACTGCCCATGTTTCACTTCAGTTCCAAGCCGACCACATCTACATGTCCAGATGTTGTCATCTGGACATTGCTCAACGCTGCACGGCGACACCGTGGTGCCATGACAAGCTTGGATAAGACGCCATGACATCATTAATCAGTATAAATCCCTCAATTTTCATCCAATCAATATGACACTTGCAGTGATTAATCAGGGTCTGCTCCTGAACAGATACATGTAACAACTTCTGGTCTTGGCCTAAGCCCCGCCCACTTGAAACAGGAAGTGCCTTTTTCAGACACCGGGGTCCCTCTTTTTAGGAATGAATCTCACACACTCAAAAGTGCTTCAGATCAGGTCAAACCCTTTCATGATACTACAGAAAAAACCCTGAAGTTCCCTCGCCAAGCAAAACCATGGCGAATGGCGTCCACTGCCATGACACAGGAAGAACTTCTAACTGACCCAATGTACTCCTGATCTCCACTAAACTCGGCAGGGAGGACAGTTGTCAGGCCTGGAACTGATTCAAATAGATATATGCTGGTTATATGGCTCTATAGCGCCCCCTATAAATATTTAATCTATCAGCTCCACCCACTACTTTGACTGACATTGATGAAATGTGCCATATTTATATAACATGCCAGGCCAAACAAAAAAGCCTCTATATTTCCTGATGTTGTCAATGCCATAGCCCCGCCCCCTGGGAATAGGAAGTCCCACCATTTTAACCCTTTATCCTCTGTAAAACTAATTCAAACTCATTAATGTCATCCTTTGTGAACTCATGGTTGAAACTATGTCTGACTTTTTGCAGTATCATGATTAAAATGGCTTCCTGTGATGGTTATATCATTCGCCATGAAACAGAAAGTGGCTCTCTCCCTGCTGTCAGTTGAGCAATTGAGCTGATATTTTCCTGTTCTCATTAGAGTTCCAACCTGAACATGGTTCTACATAAAAAATGACGATAGCGCCACCCAGTGACCATGTGGAATTTTCCTCTTGATGAAATCATGCACCGGTTTTTGGGAATTCAACACAGTTTGTAAGAAACAAGGTCATGAACGCTTTAGATGTCATCACTGGACAGGCTGAGGTGCAAGTTGACCCTCTCATGAGGAAAATCACCTCTTGATGGAGATAAGCTCTGGAAGAATGGGCATACGGCTTTGGGCAAGAGCGGTCGTGCTGCAGGAGGGAGGTTGCCGGCTGATGGGGCGGTGCAATAGGCCGGCGCGGCGCCAGAGGTGCGAGGGCCTCCAACGCTGCTTGCAGCTTTAATTATTATTATTACTGCTTCTATGACTTCACATCCATGTAAAAGCTCAGTTTTTCCTGCAGGTGATACACAACAACGCCACCGTGCATCAGAAACGTCTTCTTGGCTTTATTCCAGCCATAGAGGAGCATTATTTTTCTTCTTTTCACACACACATAGAACTTTCTGCTCACTGGTTGATCTTTGGCTGCTCCTGATTGGACGTTACCGTCAATCTAAGCTCTCTGATTGGTGGAAAGTCTGACAGGAAGTGGCTTCATCATCATGTCCAGGTCTAAATAGAGGTCTCTTAGCAACATAGTAGTGATGGTGATGTTTTTATGATGAAATGTGATAAATAATGCTGTTATCATGGATCATTGTGGATTTACCAGATAGAGTCTCTGAGTAAAACTACATTTAGTGGCTGGATTGTAAACCTCCTGGATGGTATAGAAATGTCTGAAAAACTTCCGTAGATCACCTGAAGGGCAGCTATCCATCACAGAGCTACATGCTACCGCTCCTGAGACGCTGGTAGAAGCGCTCAGGGGAGTTTTATGTGACTCATTTAAAATCCCATTTCCATACTCTCTGGCCATCAACATACACGTGTTCATGTTCAAAGTGACACTTTAAACTAAGGCCCGACCGATCTATCATCATGCTGATTAAATCGGCCGATGTTAGCCCTTTTCAAAATGGCTAATATCGGCCGTTGTTTTGCCAATTACACACCAATTTATTCTTAATTTTTCATAAAACAGTAAATGCTGTTAAGTGTCGGAGTTGTGCAGAATGATGTACTTGTGGCGTTTTTCCACTAGATGGAGCTATGACGCCATTTATGCCCACAGCCATCCCGTCTTTTCAACAGAGGTAGGTAGTAGCTACGGCCAGGTTACATTACAGCAGTGGGCTGAGTGGAGCTTGCCGACAGGTAAGTTTATAATAATGTGAAATCAACAACTCAGCATGTCTCCAGTATCAGTTTAACTCTGTTTGCCATGTGTAATGACGAGTGACGCGTGCTTCGTTGTGTCAGTCAGCTTTTTATTTATGCTGCATTGCTAAAGTTGTGCTAAATTAGCTTAAGGCTCTACCCATGTATGCTAGCAACAACATCGCTGTTATCCCAACACAGCATAGCATTAGCTAAGTAGCCAGTAACTGCAGAAATAACGTGAGTTTATAAAATATTTGAGCATACAGAACGAGCGTTCATCACTCTGTCAACTGCAGGTTGAGGCGTATTTTAGGAGATGTGGATGCAGAGGGGAGCAGCTTTATTCACTGCAGCACCCAAAACTTTATTAATATTACAGTCTGTCTTCAGCCACCGTCATGATGTCGTGTCTCCCTTAGTTTTATTTTGTCAGAAAAACATGACCGGCTGTAACGGCGACTCACTATTTGTTACGGTTAGTGCCAGACCATTTGCAGAACAAGCACTGGTTTCAATCAGGGTTGGTACAGTCAGTTCGGTGAGTTTACTGCTTGAGTTTCTGTCTAGGTTTCGGGTTATTGTTTACATTGCTAGTGTGGGGCTCGGTCCTTTCCAAGGGCATGCCCGTCGGCCACATTCTCTGCTACCTTCGGTCTCTGGAACTGTTGGTCCTCAGTGAATAAAAAACAGAATTTATCAGTTCATCCATCCAACCATCCATCATCCATCCATCCATCCATCCATCCATCCATCCATCATCCATCATCCATCCACCCTTCCAACTATCCATCCATCCATCCATCCATCATCCACCTGTCTATCCATCAATCCATCCATGCGTCCACCCATCCATCCAGCCACCCGTCCATCCATCCACCCACCCACCCACCCGTCCGTCCATCCATCTGTCCACCCACCCATCCACCCACCCGTCTATCCATCCATCGTCCATCCATCCCGAGGCATTCCCAGGCCAGCCGATAGGTGTAGTCCGTCCAGCATGTCCTGGGTCTTCCCAGGGCGGTGGGGCATGTCTGGAACACCTCACCAGGGAAGCATCCAGCAGGCATCCTGACCAGATGCCCGAGCCACCTCATCTGGCTCCTTTCAATCTCTCTCTCTTATAATAAAGTAATATATCTCCACTACTACCCAGGCTGCATGTATAATCCTGGTCTCTACATAAAGCTGAGACACGTGAGATGACTGTAGAGAAAAAAATTTGGAAAATGACTGTAGAGATTCTACAGAAGGGTCAGAATAAGCAAGGTTTACTGTCAGAGTAGATTCACCTGGAACACAGGTAGAACATGGAACCTCATCCTGAAAGACTCCCACTATTTCCAGAGTGAAAAAAATCATCTAGGAATGAGTAAAGATAGCCTAGGATTGAATGAAGATATCCTAGGGAATGAGTAAAGATATCCCAGGAATGAGTCAAGATATCCTTGGCATGAGTAAAGATATCCTGGGGAATGAGTAAAGATATCTTAGGAATGAGTAAAGATATTCTTGGCATGGGTAAAGATATCCTAGGGAATGGGTAAAGGTATCCTAGGAATGAGTGGAGAAATTAGCAGAAGCTCAAAAGTGGACAGAGCTGTTCACATGGTTTTCTTGGGGTTTTTAACATGTGTTTGAGTTGGATGCCGATGCTTGGTAGAGTTTCTCCCCGTGATGTTGCTATGCTACATGTTAGCTGCTGCTTCCTGCTGTCTGTTAACATCTGCTGGATTCTAGGATCTCATGCTGCCTCCTGTACAGGAAGAGCTCGTGAAGAATAGGTTAAATGATTCCAAGTTGTTCTGGAAGGTGTGTCTTAATTTAGCAAAGTCACTAAAAACTGCTCCACAGCCAAAGCATAAGAGTTTGTCAAGCGTCTAAATCAAACACAAAACATCTACGAGGCACACGAGGAAATGAAACTGGGAGCAGGACCAGAAATAAACCCAAGTGTACCACTGCAGAAAATGCTCCAACCTCCCACTGCTGTCAAAATATTCCTGGGGAATCAGTGTGTGTGCAAAGCCTGCTGGTGAATTGTTTTCCACTGTGACGGCTTACACCACATTACCTCCTTTGTACAACAATAGGTCATGACTGACAGCTCCTCCTGCGCTTGCCCCTGAATTCCACCATCAGAGGGAGAGAGGAGACTCTCTCCATGGGAAGCCCTGAAATAACTATCATCATGCTTAAAAGCTCAGAATTCAGTAAGTTTGACAACCGTGGTTAGATGACTGCTCTCCACCCAAACCGTCAGAGACAAATGCAGTTTCTTCTGGCCGGCCGGAGGCGGCGAGCCAGGACCAAAGCTGAGAAGCTGCTGGCCAGCCTGACAGCGGGAACTCTTTCTACAGAGCAAAAAACAATGAGCTCAAGTGCTTTGTAGAGACACCGTAATGAAGAGTGTGAATGAGTGACGTAGAGTGCGACATAAAGAAACGAAGGAAAGCCCTCATTAACACAGCTCTTTCATTTGAAGTGCTGAGTGAAGGACAAGCAATAATTTCCTGCCAGGCCGAGTAAAACCAGGGGCCGACTGAATAGAGAGAGCACAAGAATCCGCCCACAGACCATGCTCACCAAGCAAGAACAGGCTGGGAAAACACTACAATACACAGAATCATTTATTCATTTATATAGTACCTTTCAGATATACAAAACACAGAATACAAATAAAATATGTAGAATATAGAGAACAGATATAAAAGAAGTTAAAAGCAAAAACATTGTGAGGCAATCATCTAACTGATCATCCACCTGCATTCACTGTGTCAACACCTCCTTTAAGCCTCGATTAAAGGCAGAAACACTCCTTCCTCTCCCACTAGGACGGAGAATAATGCAGCAGGGCTCAGAGCTGCTCTGAATCCGTTAGCTCGGCAGCGTACGTAGCTGCAGGCTCCACAGATGAATCTTCAGTAGAGCTGGGACTGAACCCATCTAATATCATCTCAGCTGCAACACCAACAGAATTCACAGATTAAATATTGGACTGAGGTCACCGATCTGTGTCCTAATCCACATATGAATCCACAATCCATAAAAAGGCTCTATGTAAGTTTAAGCTTACAGTCAGTTAAGGGTTTGTTGTCCAGGAATCCCATTTATATATATTTATCTGTCTCCAGACAGGTTTAGATGTGGGAGTTCAGACACAGGTGGAGGCAGAGCTTGCCAGAAGGAGAAAGCCTGCTGCAGGGTGATCGGTCTACAAGCTCAGCATGCCCTTCCTTTAGACATATTTTGGAGCAGAAAAACTGAAGTCATTCTGTGAAGGCAAACACTCAACAGGTGAACGTTCTGCTGCTCAACCGTTAGTACAGTCAGTTAGGTGAGTTACTGCTTGAGTTTCTGTCTTGGTTTCGGGTTTTTGTTTACATCACTGGTGTGGGGTCTGTCGTTAGCACCTTCTCTCTTCAACCAGTTGAGGCCGTGACGCAGGCCACACCCCCTGGTTACTGCTCAGGGCAAAGCAGATAGAGGCGGTTTCAGCTGGGTGCAATCAAGCAAAGTGAGCTCAGCTGTGTCAGCTCCAGGTACTTTACCACACATGGTGCACTGAAGCGTCAGCCCACGTTGGGTAAAGACCTGCGAGTCTACCTGCGCGAGTCCACCGAGCAAGGGCACGTGCTTAAATCGCCTCACAACTATATTAACGCACAGTGTGCTTCAAACCCATCCCTGTCCGATATGGGTACAGACCAAGACGTGTCACCTAGGCCTGTCGCGATAAGCAATAAGTCAATTAATTGAACGATAAGAAAATAAGAGCACGATAAGTTTGCCGGCCGCGATAATTTTTTTTCGTCCCCCCTTTACCATAGACTGTGTATGACAATAGGTTTCACTATGGAGTATTTCGACTAAACGCTCTGGTTTCTTGCGGAGTGATCTCTCTAGTGTCACACTTGACTGCAGCATGTTGCAGCACGAGCTGGTAAGCCGCATTTGTTTTGCACGGCTGCCAACACGCAATGGCCGTGAGACTTGCGTATTTAAGTGGCTTCTCACGCTCTCGCGCTAAACCTCCGATTCTCATGCTGAAATATGTAAATAACAGATGCAAGCATCTCCTCTTTTATTGTTTCGCTGCTTCTAGCTTACGACGTCAGTACAAAGCCCCCACTTCCTGGTCTACCGTAATAACCCCTGTAATCCGCAGGCACATTACGCAAATAGAATCAGCCTATATACTACCGTATATGACAAAATACACATTAAGAGCAATGCCGGCTAATCGAGAGGTTTGGGAGGATTCCCAGTGGGCCGCATAACTTTTGGGCCGGTGTCCCGGCGTATGTGAATGTGGTATCCCAGCTAACTGCTGGGTTGTAGTTACTTATAAGGCCAACAGAGGGCAGAATGACTTTGTTTCACAAGCAGTAGATTTTGAAGAGCAGAAGAAGAACACGGGTTTTTGTTCGATGTAAAGTGCTGAAGTTTGGTTCGTCATTAAAACCGGCATGCTTGTCTACTTGTCTGGAGTTTATTTGAAGATGCAACAGTGAAAAAGGCGCTTTTATTTATTTAGTTTATTGACCTTTGAAAATGTGTACTTGCATTATTACGGCATATGTCACTATATTAGTTGAGAATGGTCTCAAAATGACACATTAGCGCTCTGCGCAATATTATCGTTTATCGCGATAATTTCTGAGAAAATTTATCGTACAGCTAAATTTGTTATCGTGACAGGCCTAGTGTCACCCATAGACAGTGCAATCCGCAAAACCTGTCCTTTCTAATGGCATGCACGTCAGTCACACCCTCTGTTACCTTCGGTCTCTGGAACTGTCAGTCTGTAGTGAACAAAACAGAATTTATCAGTTCGTTGATAAATCTCTCAGACATTCAGGTCCTAGCCCTGACTGAAACCTGGATCCGTGTAGAAAACACAGCTACACCAGCTGCCCTTTCTGTCAATGCAGAATTTACCCAAACACCTCGCTCAGCTGGACGAGGAGGTGGAACGGGCTTTCTTATTTCTAAAAAGTGGAATTTTACCTCTCCATCCAATGGCTACCTGCTCATCACCTGAGTATCACCAGTAAAGGTCTCTACACCCATCACTGCATGCATTCTGGTCATTTACCGCCTCCGGGTGGCAGTATAGATGAGTTTGTCTCTGAAATGGACACGATTCTCTCTGACATTCCTGATGATGGCACACCACTAATTGTCATGGGAGACATGAACATTCACATTGGCAAACCACAGCGACTGACTTTCTGGCTCTCATCTACTCTTTCAATCTCAAACTGGTTCAGACTCCTTCAACACACAAAGCTGGTAAAACTCTTGACTTCGTGCTGATCAGAAACTGCTCCACAGCCGACCTGTCCGTCACCCCGCTACACCTCTCAGACCACTTCCTGGTTAAATTCTCCGTCTTCCTTCCTCACGTCACTCAAGCGGCTCCAAAAATGGCGTCCTACCGCAGAAACCTGAGATCCCTCAGACCTACACAGCTGTCTGATGAGGTTTACTCTACCCTCCCTTCCCACTCAGACTTCTCCTTACTGTCTGTTAATGAGGCTACAGAAACACTCTGATCCTCTCTCGCCTCCTCTCTGGACGAACTCTGTCCTCTGGTGTCAAAACCAGCCAGACAAAACCCTCCCAGTCCATGGCTCACAGAGGTTCTAAGGGAGCACAGAGCCGGACTCAGGGCTGCAGAGAGAAAGTGGCACAAATCAAAAGAACACACTGACTTGTCTGAGTAGCAGCAAAAACTTGAAACTTTCACATCCAGCCTAAAGGCTGCAAAGAAAACCTTTTATCAGAACAAGATCCGCAATGCTCCCAACACACGACATGTTCATGGCGTTTAACTCTCTTCTATCTCCACCACCTGCTCAGCCTCCCACTGTGCTGACTGCAGAAATGTTTGCTTCCTACTTCACTGAAAAGGTCACTACCATCAGTAACCAATTCACTGAGCCTGACCAACTCAGCCTTACCAAACCAGCTACTGGTGCCTCACTCTGCTCCTTCAGCTCTCTAAATGAGGACCAAGTCTCTAAACTTCTAGTCAGCTCAAAACCCACAACCTGTCTTCTTGATCCTGTTCCCTCTGACATCCTGCAGAGCATTTTACCTACAATCAAACCTGCAGTAACCCATATTATCACCTCCTCTCTTAAATCCGGTGTCTTTCTCTCCACCTTCAAGCAAGCTCGGGTTCCCCCGCTGCTGAAGAAACCCACACTCAACCCAGCCCAGGCTGGAAAGTACCGGCCGGTCTCACTGCTTCCATTCATGTCTAAACTACTAGAGCGTGCCGTCTTCAGTCAGGTCTCACAGTTCCTCCAAGACAACAACCTGTTAGGTCCATATCAGTCTGGCTATAGGCAAGGTCGCTCTACTGAAACTGCTCTCCTGTCAGTTACTGATTCCCTACGGGTTGCCAGATCCACTGGTCAATCCTCAGTCCTTATACTGCTGGACCTGTCTGCTGCCTTTGACACGGTCAACCATCATATACTGTTCTCCAAACTCTTGGAGCTTGGCATCTCAGGATCTGTCCTCTCGTGGTTTACGTCCTACCTCACAGGAAGATCCTTCAAAGTATCTTGGCGAGGGGGCGTGTCCAGATCACATGGGTTGACAACAGGGGTGCCTCAGGGTTCGGTGCTTGGCCCTCTTCTCTTTTCACTATACACCTCCTCACTCGGTGCATCATTAACTCTCATGGTTTCTCCTACCACTGCTATGCAGATGACACTCAGCTTTTCCTTTCTTTCCCACCTGATGACAAAACCGTCTCAATGTGAATATCAGCATGTTGCTGATATCTCCGCATGGACGAAAGATCGCCACCTTCAGTTAAATCTGTCCAAGACTGAGTTTATTGTCTTTCCAGCCAGTCCTTCCTTACCGCCACAGATAAGCGTGCAGCTTGACTCCATCACGCTTGTGCCTACGTCTTCTACGAGGAATCTTGGTGTCATGGTAGACAACCAGCTGACCTTTAAGGACCATGTTGCCTCGGTTGCTCGATCTTGCCAATTTGCTCTCTACAACATCAGGAGGATCAGACCCTACCTGACTGAACACACGGCCCAGCTCCTGGTCCAGGCTCTGGTCATTTCACGCATTGACTACTGCAACTCCTTACTGACTGGCCTGCCTGCATGCTCAGTTAAACCTCTGCAGATGATCCAGAACACAGCAGCACGTCTGGTCTTCAACCAGCCCAAAAGAGCTCATGTCACTCCGCTGCTAATTGCTCTCCACTGGCTTCCAGTTGCAGCGCATCAGATTCAAAGCTCTGCTTCTGGCTTACAAAACAATAACCCAAACGGCTCCGGTCTACCTCCACTCCTTAATCCAGAGCTACACTCCCTCTCCACAGTTACGCTCTGCCAGTGAAAGACGCCTAGTGCTCCCACCACAAGGTGGCGCCACATCAGTAGCTAGACTCTTCTCCTCTGTTGTTCCCCGGTGGTGGAACCATCTACCAAACTCCGTCCGATCCACAGAGTCCTTATCCACTTTTAAAAGCAAGCTAAAGACTCAGTTGTTTAAGGAGCATTTCCACACTTAGCTTAACTCTTCTACTCAGAATTAGTTAGAAAGATTTGTCCAGCTCTTTGGCTCAACCAAGTACTGAAGAAGCTGCTGCACTTTTGGCCAAGATGATGTTTTAGATGCACTGCCTCTAGCACTACATGACAGCACCTGGTCCAACTGGACTCAAAGCAGTCTGACTATCACTTAATTTGGACGTCCCATCTTGTTTGAATTCATGCTTGTGTTGTTCTTATTCTCAAATGTAAGTCACTTTGGATAAAAGCGTCTGCTAAATGACTGTAGAATAGAATAGAATAGAATAGAATAGAATAGAATAGCATCAAGCGACGCTACGTCAGCTTTACCGGCGGGATGATGAAGCTGGTTATTATTGGTTATTTACACAGCTGGTGGGAGTGCGCTCGAGTGGAGAGCTGTGAGCATGCGACCATGTAGAGTCAGAAAGGACATGGTATCATTTAAAGAAGGTAAAGAGCATCAGATTAGTCTTTAAACTTTATTGTTGAGCATGGATGAAGATAGAACAGCTGATCTCCAACAGCTGATGGAGATCCATATAAATACCAATACAAAAACTAATCAATTAAACAATTGCACTAAACCATTATAAAGAGCTGGTTTCTGTTTATTTAAAAAGCTACCGACCAGTCTAGTGGAGCTACGGTTGTTTTACTCAGTGATGCAGACTCTGCATCGGTCTGTCGTGGTGAAGAAGGAGCTGAGCCAAAAGGCAAAGCTCTGGATTTACTGGTCGATCTACGTTCCCACCCTCACCCATGGCCACCAGCTGTGGGTAGTGACTGAAAGAACGAGATCGCAAATACAAGCAGCCGCAATGAGTTTCCTCCGCAGGGTGGCCGGGCTCTCCCTTAGAGATAGGGTGAGAAGCTCGGTGATCCGGGAGGGGCTCAAAGTGGAGCCGCTGCTCCTCCACATCGAGAGGAGCCAGATGAGGTGGCTCGGGCATCTGGTCAGGATGCCTCCAGGATGCCTCCTGGATGCCTCCCTGGTGAGGTGTTCTGGGCACGTCCCACCGGAAAGAGGCCCCGGGGAAGACCCAGGACAAGCTGGACGGATTACATCTCTCGGCTGGCCTGGGAACGCCTCGGGATCCCTCTGGATGAGCTGGTGAATGTGGCTGCATAGAAGGAAGTCTGGGTTTCCCTGCTTAGGCAGCTGCCCCCGCAATCGATCGACTGACGGACGGTTTTAGACGAGATTTTAAAACATCGGGATGAATATTGTGAATCAGGACAAAGCCAAAAAAACTAATCGGGATCTCAGTTTTAGGCCATATTGCCCAGCACTATAACCGTTAAAACCCTACAAACCATTTCTGGTCCACCAGTTTTTCCTTTTATATAAACCAGCCTGTAGAAGCTGAAGCCTTTTAATTCCAGTCACCATGCAGATATCAGGGCCTGAGGTTCACTGGGGATTCCAGGAATCACGTGAAATATAATCAATACCCACGAACCCAACTCTTACAATGCAGGAAACTCCGGCATGCAACCTCAGAGGTGTGATAATATCATGCAGCGTAGCCACTAAAATGAAGAAGGAGCCCTCTCGCCTCCCCTCAGCTCTGAAATCCCTCTGCGAATTGGACGCTGGTGGCAGATTTCCCACCGGTAAGACGACCCGTTCACGGATGGCTGGTTTAAATGCTGATCTCACCCCCCGTAGGCCTTTGTGGTCGGAACCGCGTCCACAAGCCTATACTTTACAATGGCGTCCGAAAGCTGTTTTTGGGCCCTCTTTGGGAGCCCTGTGCGGGCTCCCCCGAGGGCGTAGAGGCGTGCCAGGTGTCCACGCGCTCATCTGGGACCCCTCTAGGCTACGGGAACCCAAGCGCATGCGTACCCCCAACAGTCGCCCCGAAATAAATCGTCAAAGTGGGGGTTGCACTTGCAGTTGCGTCCACGATCCACCAGAGGGCGGGCTTCGGAGCAAGCAATGCACTCTGGAAAGTGGGTTTCCCCTGGACGGATCGGGCTGAAACTGACAGGACTCACTCTTTGGATGTATATGAATCGGGCCAGCGAGTTTCATCTCTCTGGGACAATGCTTGGCCGAGCTGCGAGCTCTCAAATTCGGAGGTGTACACCGCCGTATACCTCAACATGGGGCGTCTGTTCCGAGCCGCGGACAGCGGGATATAACTCGCTCATTTTGGAACGGATCGGGCTCAAACTCGCAGGACAACCGCAGGAGACCTTGCCGGACATGTCCTGCGAGTTTCACCTCTCTGGGACGAGGCGTTGTGGAGTTATGAGCTAAAAACCTCACGGCGGCCATCTTTAAAAATCCGGAGCTCCGCGACGTGTCGCCGATTTTGCTTTTTCTGCTTATCTGACATAGCTGAAATTTTCCTCCAATGTAGGAGAGGCTTCAAGGAACCCCCCTTCCAAATTTGAGCCTTTTAGCTTCAAGAATGGGGGAGTTGTGCGTGTTGGAGAAGCTTGGACCACGTCTGACACAAGGGAAGATGGCGGCGCGGATAACTGCAGCGGCTTCACGCTCTCCCGACAAAGAGGTGTTTTCGTGTTTTTTGTCGTGTAAGTTGCAGTGTTTTTGTAAGTCTTCGTTATGTCTACCTGTCCTGAGGCGCACCTACTGTCGTGAGTTTTTGCTCAACATCATCAAAACCATAACTTTGGACTTAAACTCTGCACACAAAGAGGAGTTACGCGCCTGTGGTCTGCTCCGGACCCCCGCCGACCCCCAGCCCTGCACCTCGCCCAGAGTGGAGGCTTCACAAACGGTGTGAGCGCAGACAAAAGCGGGGTAAGCGCGGAGGTATCCGAGCCAGGCTAGCAGCTAACCCACACAAGCCGGCTATTCCCTCCATCACGCTGGCGAACATACACTGTTTGGACAACAAACTGGATCACATACGACTATTACGGACTACTCAGAGGACATTGAGAGAGTGTTGTGTTTACGTGTTTACAGAATCATGGCTCAGCAACAACGTAGCGGACCACGCCGTCCACCTCAAGGGTCTAACCTGTTACCGGGCGGACAGAGCGCTCGCCGAAGAAGGTAAGACCCGTGGTGGCGGTCTGTGCGTTTACATCAATGACGCGTGGTGCCGTGATGCTGTTGTGGTCTGCAAATACTGCTCAATGTTAGCGGAGTTTATGATCATTATGTGTCGGCCGTTTTACCTCCCGCGGGAATATTCAGCCATACTAATGACAGCAGTCTATGTGCCTCCCAGCCCCAACAATAACAACAGGAGAGAGGCAATGAATGAACTGTATCTACACATCAGTGAGCAGCAGACAGCCCACCCAGATGCGTTTCTCATCTTGGCTGGGGATTTCAATCACGCAGACCCAAAGAGTGTGTTTCCTAAAATATACAAACACATTGACTTTCCAACACGTGGGAATAACACTTTGGACCAAGTTTATTCCACTCAGAAGGGGGTTTACAAGGCCCTCCCCCACATCGGAGCCTCAGACCACCTCACTGTCATGCTAATGCCTGCATACAGACCACTGGTTAAAGTCACCAAACCAGTTCACAAGCAGGTACGGGTGTGGCCAGAGGGGTCTTCAGGGGCAGTAAAGGACTGCTTTTATAGCACAGACTGGAATGTTTTTAGACAGGCCGCCACCAACAATAACAACACAGACATTCAGGAGTACTCAGACTCAGTCACCGCCTACATCACCAAGTGCTCTGAGGATGTTAACAGAACTAAAGCCCATCTCAGTTCGGGCCAATCAGAAGCCATGGCTGACAGGAGAGGTCCACAGCCTCCTGAAGCTCGGAACGCTGCCTTCAAAGCAGGAGACGAGGTGGGCCTGAGGACAGCCAGGGCCGACCTGTCCCGTGGCATCAGAGAGGCTAAAAGGCAGTACTCCAGGAAAATATCACACCGTTTCAGCGACAGCAGAGACACACGGAGCCTGTGGAGGGGAATACAGATCATTACGGACTACAAACTCCTACCGCAGACCTGTGATGGCAACACTTCTTTGCTTGCTTTGAAGCACACAACAGCATGCCTGCACAGAAGACTCCACCCCCTCCTGGCGACCAGGTGCTGACGCTGACCCCGGACAGGGTGAGGAGAGCACTCAGCAGGACCAACGCTTGCAAAGCTCCTGGTCCAGACAACATACCTGGCCGCGTGCTGAGGGACTGTGCAGCAGAACTCACAGATGTCTTCACAGACATCTTTAACACCTCGTTGAGTCAGGCTGTTGTTCCCACGTGCTCAGCTTTCAACACAATCATCCCCCAACAGCTCGTTCCCAAACTGGACAGGCTGGGACTGAACACCTCGCTCTGCAACTGACTGTTTGACTTCCTGACCGGGCGACCACAGGCAGTACGGGTCGGCAGCAACACATCCAGGACCATCATTCTGAACACGGGGGCCCCTCTTCACCCTGCTGACCCACGACTGCACCCCTCTGCACAGCTCAAACCTCGTCATCAAGATTGTGGACGACACGACTGTTGTGGGTCTCATCAGTAACGGAGAGGAGACAAACTACCGGAGCGAGGTGAACCGCTTGGCCTTGTGGTGCTTACTCAACAATCTCTCTCTGAACGTTGAGAAGACAAAGGAGATTGTTGTGGGTTCAGGAGAGGCCACTCCCAACATGCTCCTCTGACCATCAACGGTGCTGCTGTGGAGAGGGTGAGCAGCACCAAGTTCTTGGGTGTACACATCTCAGAGGACCTCTCCTGGACCAAATACACAACAGCACTGACTAAGAAAGCCCATCAACGCCTCTACTTCCTCCGCAAGCTGAGAAGAGCTAGAGCCCCAGCCCCCATCATGTGGTACGGCTCCTGCACCGCGTCCTGCCGCAAGACCCTCCAAAGCATCGTGAGAACAGCTGAGAAGATCATCGGTGCCCCTCTCCACGACATCTACTGCACCCGCCTCACCCGCAAAGCTCTCGGCATCGCTGGTGACCCCACCCACCTGTCACACAGCCTCTTCAGTCTGCTGCCATCAGGTAGGGGACTGCGGAGTCTCAGCGCCAGGACCAGCAGACTGAAGGACAGCTTCTTCCACCAGGCTGTCAGGATGCTGAACTCGCTCCCTGCCCTGCCCCCCCTCCCCTCGCTGCCCCCTGCCCACAAAACCTCCAGACTCTGAACCCCCCTCCCATCAACTCTGAACTGTTCATGGACACTTAACTTTACCATAAGCTAAACCTGCACAGCTGCTATGCCATTTGCACCACTGTATTCATTGGTGCATTCATCTGGTTTTCTTTACCCAATATATGTTGCTGCTACTTGTGCCTTTTTCATTATTTATATTTCTTGTTTTTTATTTCTTTTATATAGCATAGTATATTTTTTTATATAGTATAGTATAGTACAGTCTTTTATATAGTATAGCATAGTAGAGACCTTTTTTACTTGAAGATGTATGTTAAATGTTTATTGTCTGCACCTTGGGTTTGAGTGAAACACAATTTCGATCCTCTGTATGTCTTGTACATATTGCAGAATTGACAATAAAGTTGACTTTGAATTTTGGGCTTTTATGTCATGTTCGTGGAAGGAAGCTATAACTTGGTAATTTCTGGACAGATCGATCTGAAATTGATGTGACACACTCATTGGACCTTCAGGAGTCTGTATCTGGAGTTTCAGCTTTCTACGTGCACGTATGACCGAGTTGTGACCGAATACTCGAACTCGACCTGACGCTCAATGATAAAGTCTTACACATGTACACATTTTTTTCAAACTGACATAACTGGACTGTACTTGCTCCGATTTTCTTCAAACATGGAACACTTGTTGTGCATGCTACAAGGACCCCTAGTTTTAATTTTCATCATTTAATTTATCTTCATATTTGGGGAAGTTGTGGCCTTTTGAACATTTTGTGTACACGTCTAAGCCTTTATTATTAGGCGTCAGTTCAGGTTCGTGGACAGTTCGTGGCGGTTATAACTTGGTCATTTCTGGACAGATCGAGCTGAAACTCACAAGACACACTCTGTGGATGTTGCGGAAGATGTGTGAAAAGTTTCACAATTTTCTGACCAAGGGTTGGCGAGTTATGAGCAAGAGAAATCTGATCCACCCGCACGGAGCACTCTACCCCCACAGAAGGTCCGCGCTAGCAGCGGTGCTGGCGTCAGCAGTGTCGTAGCACAGGTGCCGGTAATGTTACCACGCAGCCCAAAGCAAAGGTCCAGGCTAACTGGCTCCAGATAAATCCGTGGCTCGAACGTAGCTGCGGCGCCATAAACCGCATGATTTAATGTCCGGGGTTCTGTCGTTTATAACAGCAGCTGGAAAGAAAAAAGAGGCGACTTGCAGTTTGATGCTCATTTCAGAGCTGGACCTCCCCAAGACCAGTTTGATTTTTCTGGAACTCTGATCCAAAGAGATGAAGTAGAGGAGACGGAGGAGAGAATAGAGTCTAGACGGAAACACTGACTGACGACAACAGAACTTTGTAGAAATAACACACAGATCAACAGTGACCAAGCCTTTTCTCATCTGCACATCGTCATTCTCTCAAGTCTTGGCTTTCAGGAGAAAAAATATTGGCATTGAAACAAACTCACAACAGAAACTATTTCCATGTTAAAATAGAGGTCTCTTAGCAATATAGTAGTAATAGCGATCTTTTGATAGAAGAGACATATCTCGAGTAAATCTGCTGGCATTTTAAGTTATTACAGATATTAACATGTCAAAAATCAGCCACCCTGCTTCAAGGAAAAAAAAATCCAATACTGCATTATGGACCCTCCCAATATGACCGCTGAGTAAATCCTGTTGCTGTAACATCTTTACATTCAACATACCATAAACATCCGTTGATCGGACCTTCAAGGCAGATTTATGCTCACAGCGTTTGCGTCACCGCCGTAGGCACTGCGTACCTCTGCGAAGTCTCAGCGCGCAATACTTTCTGACCTGACCTGCACCCCTACTACGCAGACAGTTACACAGATGTACTACCTTCTGATTGGTCAGTTTGGGATCACGTGTTGCTGGATATTTGGATCTTCTCGCTGAATTTGTGTGGTCACCACCGTTTTTAAAAACAATAACCAGTGGATCAAGTTGAGGCTAATCAAATTATTTCTTTGTTTTCTTCCACAAGCTAATAAAGACACTGAACCGTACTGGACGCCATTGTTGTTTTAAAACAGAAAACACCTACCGAACTGAAGTAAACCATCAAAAGAACTCCGACCAGGTGAGTTTAGTGATCAATGCCACCCCTGCTGCCACCTTCAGGTTAGGAGGAGAAACTGCAACACGACATCAAAACAACACGTTCCTCCTACGCTCAAGTGAGAGAGCAAACTCACCAGCGACAGCTAGGCCGTAGCCGGCTGTAGCCGACCGCACGCAGACGCAGCGCGACAGCTAGGCCGTAGCCGACCGCACGCAGACGCAGCGCGACAGCTAGGCCGTAGCCGACCGCAGACACAGCGCGTCAGCTAGGCCGTAGCCGACCGCACGCAGACGCTGGTGACAGCTAGGCCGTAGCCGACCGCATGCCCACCCCCCCACCCCAGCATAGATGAACGGACGGACGGGCAAATCAGCACTGCCGGTGGGAGGAGTCTGCAGCAGAGCGCTGCCGGTGGGAGGAGTCTGCAGCAGAGCGCTGCCGGTGGGAGGAGTCTGCAGCAGAGCGCTGCCGGTGGCGCTTGATTTGCAACTGAAAACAGCACAAGAGTGAAGTGAGAAGGCGCAAATAATCGGATCATTTCATTTTTATGATCGTAATTGAGATTAAAATTCGATTAATCACCCAGCACTATTGGTGCTTTCTATTACTGGTTGAAATTTACTTGGGATTATTTTACAACGAGTTCACGTCTTTACTGAAAGTTCACTTCTAATTATTTTTCAATTTCACTTTTTGAAATTGTGTCAGTCTATTCAGCACAGCTAGTTTTGTGCATGTAATTTAAAAAAAAAAAAAACAGCAAGAGACACAAGACCAGGAGAAAGCAGGAAAGCTGAACATTCGGGCGTAGCAAGGGAAGGAAGGCCAGGAGAAAGCATTTCAGCCTGACATTTATATCCAGTTGCTAGCATGGAAAGCGATGTGTAAAGCCAAACTGAGCTGTAACGTGATGTTGCATCCCTGAAAATTAAAGTTGTGAAGCAGTTTCTACGAACACTGCTGGGCAACAACAGCTCCATCACTGCATCGAAAGAGTCAAATATATTTTTTAAGATAAGAAAGATACAGAATTCAGTGGGAAGAAAAACATGGGATTTGGGTAAAAATAAGACAGATTTCATACGGTCCTAACTTTGCTAGCTCTGGAAAAGAAGGAACCAAATGGCCCTGCCTGTCTGAGGGGACACCGACTGATCGCAGCAGGCTTTTACATTCCAGACAAGGTGAACAACCTCCAGAAACAAGATGTGGAGGAAACCTGACACCACAGAAGCCAAACACAAAGTCTCTGCTGACCGATGCAGCCACGACCCAAATGTACCAAAGTGACCTGATTTATTCTGGACTAGTTTCTCAGGAGCTTTCAGAGCAATTACAGATTGGATTAAAAGCTCTGGATTGGAGTTGTCATGATACTAATTGGGTCTGAAAACTTCCTAATTACAGTGATAAAGTTGCTAAGTTGGCAATGCTGTAAACAATGGGTCCACCAGGTAGCTGCTGTAGGGGCAGGGCAGCCCATTGCACTGCCTGTTTAAAATGGGCAGCGGTGAAAGGTCCTTTATGTGAACCACCAAAGGCCAAAGTAGCTTTTAACTATTGATACAAGTGCTAATTAATATATTACTAGATGCTAAATTTTAGTGCTAATTAGTATCTGAGAATGGATATTTTTGACACTACTAAAGATGGACAAATATTTGTCCGTTCAGTTCTGTCTTTTAACTCATTTTCAGCAAACAACAAGTGTCACAGATGGATGGAGGGAAAAAAAGTTGTTCAGACTCTTGTTCACTGGGAAATAACATGCTTCACTCTGCTAGAGACCCTGGACATTCCTGACTGAGCACGCCCCCACTACAGACCACCACCCCCCTTTAAAGACCATTACCCCGTCTACAGACCACCCCCTCATCAGCACCCCACAAGTGTCATGAGGACACTGTCCCCTCACCGTTAGGACAGGAAAGTGTCCAGATGCCACTTTAAATCTTCGTTTAGGTTTTCCCATGGCTTCTAGACTCCTCTCTCCCTCGCCGTCAAGTCAGATTTATTTCTACAGCACAGTTACAACCTCAGTGGACCAAAGTGTTGCACAGGATGGACAATAAAGACAAAGGGGGTGGGGGGCTTTCACACTCATTTGTACCCCCCCCCCCCCCCCCCCCAAATTTAACAGCCTTCTCAACAATTCTGTTTTGTCAGATTGCCAGATTAGCTATTGTATTTAATCTCTCACACAACTGCCAAATCCCATGAAGTAATTAAGAACTTTTAAATCCGGCAATTAACATGTAAAGATTAGGGGCGACCCACTCCAGCTCAGGGCTGCAGATGCTGATAACGCTGGATAAGCAGGAGCAGTTTCCTGAGTGGGGGCTGCCGTCTGTGCAGCGGGTGGGCGAGGAAGGGGATGTAAATCCCTTATGTAATTCCATTATCCCAGACAATTTTCCGTAATGTGACAGTGGTGGAATGCACAGATAATAATGACTCCATTCCATCATTGTAAAAGACAGATGAGCACACACACCGAGACACACAAACACAGCCACACACCCTCATTATTTTTCAATAACTTGCAGATGTTGCGCACACACCAACACCTCTGATGTTCAACACTTATCCGGACTGATTCAGCTCCTCTTTACATCCACTGTCACATCCACGGCTTCCCATATGATTTAATCAAACAGCAGCAGGATGCAAGACGTTCACATTTCAGCATTTCCCCAGGGTGGTGGTGTCCCCACCCCCCCGTGCTGAAATACAGTGTAATAAAACTAGAGGCACTCGGAGAGCGCACACCTCCACCAGGTCACTGCCATTTGTTTAGATTGTGGGGATTATCTGATGAAATGATCCCTGTCTGTCCATAGTAAAGAATCCTTGAAAACATTCCTGGTTTCAGGCGGTGATCTGGATCACCCCCAAAATCTGATCACATGCTCCTTCATTCCATTTCTGACATTTCCTGAACATTTAAGCAAAGTTCATCCATGGCTTTTAGAGACATGTTGCTAGCAGCCAGACCAACAGACCAATGTGGACTTTTTGAGGCTGATTCAAATATATGGCAGAAAAATTCTGATGTGAAGCTGCTGGTAGAACATTATCCATGCAGCCCTCTGACACCGTTTAACGTTACATGACATTTTCTCTACTCCATTCTTCTTATTATTTTAAACATACGATGGTCCCAGATAGTCTGGAACTCATGTTCCTCCACAACACCACAGCGAGCTGCTGCAGCCGCCGTCCCGTTCTAGGATTTCCTGACAGTGAAACTAGGAGCGACATCCTGACGTAGCTGCAAACAGAGTAATGTTCATCATTTTAACGTCCCTCCTCTCTGCTTCACATCCACCCTCCTGCCATCCGTCTCACCATGCAGCTGATGGAAGGATGAACCTTGTTCTGGACTCAGATTTTATCTTATTTCTGCAGTTCCTTACTGGCTTTATGCTGCTAGCTAACGCTATGCTAGATTGGGATAACCACAGCGACGTTCACGCTAACATAAACAGACAGGAAGTAACTTAAGCTAGGCTAGCAGAGCTTTAGCAATGCAACGTAAATGTAAAGCATGACCGACACAACCAACGACACATGGAACACAAAGTTAAACATTTACTGTTTTTGAGAAATTAAGAGTATATTGGCATTTAATTGGCAAAACTCCGGCCGATCAATCGGTTGGGCTCTAACATACAGACAGGCGGCCGGACAGATGTATACATGGTCGTAAACATCAGCAACATTAAAATCAGCTGTGCTGAATCATGTGTTCATGAACTCTGTAACAGGTAACCTACGCCCACCAGGTACACACGTGAACAAAGTTGGTGGTTCCCTTCGGTTAATGAAAGAAAAACTCACAATGTTCACAGAAATAACTTGAATCTGACTAAAGTAATAATAAATAAAAATTCTATGAAATTTAACCAGTGAAAGTCAGACGTTGCTTTTCAACCATGTTTCAACAGAATTATTTAAAAAATAAACTAATTAAACAGACCTATACAAAAACGATGGTACCCCTAGAAAAGACTGAAAATAATGTGACCAAAGGGACGTGTTAATCCAAGGTGTGTCCACTAATTAGCATCACAGGTGTCTACAACCTTGTAACCAGTCAGTGGGTCTATATATAGGCTGCAGGTGGTCACTGTGCTGTTTGGTGACATGGTGTTTACCACACTCAACATGGACCAGAGGAAGCAAAGGAAAGAGTTGTCTCAGGAGATTAGAAAGAAAATTATAGACCAGCATGTTAAAGGTAAAGGCTATAAGACCATCTCCAAGCAGCTTGATGTTCCTGTGGCTACAGCTGCACATATTATTCAGAAATCTAAGATCCATGGGACTGTAGCCAACCTCCCTGGACGTGGCTGCAGGAGGAAAACTGATGACAAACCAAAGAGACGGATAATACGAACGGTAACAAAAGAGCCCAGAAAAACTTCTAAAGAGATTAAAGGTGAACTTCAAGCTGAAGGAACATCAGTGTCAGATCGCAGCATCCGTCCTTGTTTGAGCCAAAGTGGAGTTAATGGGAGACGACCAAGGAGGAACCATTGTTAAAAACAAACCATAAAAAAAGACAAACTACATGCTGACAAGCCACAAAGCTTCTGGGAGAATGTCCTATAGACAGACGAGACAAGACACTTCAGCTCTATGTTTCCAGACGGAGAAATGAAGCATATGAAGAAAAGAACACCGTCCCTACTGTGGAACATGGAGGAGGTTCTGGTATGTTCTGGGCTGCTTTGCTGCATCTGGTACAGGGTGTCTGGAATCTGTGCAGGTACAATGAAATCTCAAGACTATCAAGGATTCTAGAGAGAAATGTGCTGGCCAGTGTCAGAAAGCTTGGTCTCAGTCGCAGGTCATGGGTCTTACAACAAAGACCCAAAACACAGTTAAAAACACCAAGAATGGCTAAGAGGAAAACATGGACTATTCTAAAGTGGCTTCTATGAGCCCTGAACTAAATCCTATTGTACATCTTTGGAAGGAGCTGAAACATGGCGTCTGGAAAAGGCTCCTTCAAACCTGAGACAACTGGAGCAGTTTGCTTCTGAGGAGTGGATCAAAATACCTGTTGAGAGGAGCAGAAGTCTCACTGACAGTTACAGGAATCGATGGATTGCAGTGGTTTCCTCAAAAGGTTGTTCAACTAAATATTAAGTTAAGGGAACCATCATTTTTGTCCAGGCCTGTTTCATGAGTTTATTTTTTAAATAATTCTGTTGAAACATGGTTGAAAAGCAACGTCTGACTTTCACTGGTTAAATTTCATAGAATTTTTATTTATTATTACTTCGGTCAGATTCAAGTTGTTTCTGTGAACATTGTGAGTTTTTCTTTCATTAACCGAAGGGAACCGACAACTTTGTCCACATGTGTATTTCCTTTATTTTATGTTTGCCAGAAAGAACCGAAGTTCGGAGACTTTAGAACCAGAACCAGGTCCGTCTGAAAGCCCCCACAGATACACGGTGAGATGAGCCGGCATTCACTGCTGGACTTTACTGTTAAAGTTGCTCAACACAACTTTATTTATAAAACACTTTAACACAACAACAGCTGAAACTCGCTGAACACACAAAAAAATGTAAAAACTGTAAAAACCTGCTGACTAGGGCCGGGCGATATAACGATATATATGTCAAATGTCTATCGTTTACGCCGCAGTTTGGTGCTTTACTGCAGTGTTTTACATCACGATGCTCCTTACGGCATGCCCACGGATGGAGGAAGATGGTTCTAAATAAAAAATATTTAGTACATACTACCTTTTATTTGTTTAGTATATCATTTCAACTACATTTCCACATTAATTTTATATAAACTATTCATTAATTGAAATTACAAGCATTTCTTTATGGTGATGTTCATCGTTCTCAGGGGATAAAATGAGCTACAGGGGATATGAGATGTATCGCCCAGCCCTACCACTAACACACAAAATCCAAGATTATACAGGATTATAAAACCAGTAAAAAGAACCATAAGAGTAATCAACGGGAGTCCCTTCGAGATGAACGGCAGCAATCCAATCCAACTTTATTTATAACTTTAACACAACAACAGTGAACCAAAGTGCTGCACTGGAGAATAAATGTACAGGGAGTAAAATCACAGTATTTAGAAACAATAAAATCAAATAAATGCAACCAGCAGCTGCTCATAAACTCCAGAAAGAGGCGTCCAGCATCAGCAGTTGAGTTCTCCGTGCGTCACGTGTGGCGACACAGCGGCTGGTGGAAAGAGATCATGCTGTTGCATTTTGCTAAGAATACGGTGTTCAACACAATATTTCATCTTGTATGAATGTTTTTAATAAGTTTATATGTTTTTAAGAAAGAAAAGAGGGTTAGCAGTGGAGTCTGCTTTTCCGGTCATACTGCCGGGCCCTATCAGACCCTACATGAACTGTGGGGCTTTAAGCTCTGAGTCCTTGCAGCCGTCGGAGCTTTGAACGTAGCGTGGGCTATTTCAGTTTTCATTGTGTCTTCTTAATGTTGTAATACATCTTAAATAAATACAGATGAGATATCTGAACTGATGCACAAGCGACGAGTCACACTCTGCAGATAACAGCACAGCGGTCCAAGGCTTCCGGTGATCCCCACCATCAATCAGCTGTACAGATGTCCTGCTGTCTCTCCAGCCCAGGAAGACTTACCAAACACTGGCTCAAAGCAAACTGATCAGGTTCAAAAACACGATAGCATCCACCGCCCTTCTCCAGTTACCACAGAGGCTGCTTGGACCTGGACAACCTGGAGATGAGCATGGTGGGTTGTTGTTTAGGAGTCAGAAAGGAGGAGGCATGACTGAGCTGACTGGGTATCACGTTTCCTTCGAGCTGGACGGGTCACCAGGTGCGTCAGGAGAACCTGGGCCTCTACCCGCATGCTGATGCCACAGCTGGAATTTGGCTCACGTTAACACACATTCTTGCCTTTATTAGCATAAATGAGAGCTGCATAACTTTGAGTTAACTAGCTTAACTACTGCTGGCGGAGAGGGAGCGTGATAACCAGCTCAGCAGAGTCGAAGACACTACCTGCTTATAACTGTGCATCGGTCATCAACACCTGTAGAGGCAGCTGGTGTTTTACTGACTGAAACGGGACGGAAACATCAACCTGAGCCTGAATTTCAATAAAACACAGGCTGACAGTGAGAATGCACGAGGCTTTATTGCCATCTGATTGAGTCTGCTGTACCAGCACACACTCAGCAATAGATGGAGGTAAATGAAGACTGTGATGCTGCATCTCTCGTCTCCTAGCTGCCAACTCTGGACGGAGGGTGAAAGTCCTCTTCACAATCACAGCACATGTTAAAAGCCTTTTCAAGAAAGATTTTGCTAAACAAGCAGCAAAAGTGATAATACATAAGTTCCCGTATCTTTCAATAAATACAGAGTATCCTAATCCAACTTACGTTTAGAACAGCCATGAGGATCTCTAAAAACTGAACACTTGTGGCCTCATGCATAAACACACAATAAGATAAAAGCAGCAAAACAAACGTCTGCACAGCCTCAAGTGTAAATCATCTGGCTAAAAGCATCTTGCTTAGCTGGAGTACATCAAACAGCGAGGAAAAGACAGCTAATTAGTCCTCATTAGAATAAGAGGGAGCCTCACAACAACACAAGTGCATTAATCAAAGGTTAACAATTCAGATCAGACGGGAATGTGTGACAAACACTCCACTCATGTCATGTGCTTGCACAAAAGAAAGAAGAGATGCAGCCGGTTGTTTCCAGAGAACTGGGGAGGGACGGCTACGGCACGCTTGCCTCTGCTTCCTGCCGTCATGCAGCGTGTTCAGCCAGCATCATCAGCTGTGGTCTTAAGCTAGAGCTGCTGGGAAAAGATCATGGGGGGAGGGGAAGCAGACACAGACTCAGTCTTTTGGTTTCTCCGTGAAGCAGGTTCTCCCGCACCGTTGGTGTCAGTCAAGCCACTTATTGTAAACCATAGCTAGACAGGTTTGAGTGCGAGGGCCTCAACAAAGCCACAAATGAGTCATTCTCAACATGTAACCGATGATGTGAGCAAACAAGCCCACGCTGTAGACAAGCAGCACGTCATAGAAAAACATTCCCCAGCACCGAGCTGGAAGGGAATCCCATCACCATGAGCACCGACGCCGTCCGTTTCCCATAAAACCACGTCCTTTACTGACATCTAAACATTTCTCTGAATTAAGCTCAGGGGGAAATCCTGAGCTAAACCATCAACCCCATGTTAATCTAGAGATGAATGCGAGCTCTGGGAGTTAAACTGCTTTTCAGCTAACTGGAAGATAAAGACGATAAAATGGGCTGAAAACCTGCAATCCTACAGGTAGGCGACATGCACCTTGTTTCACTCCATGAGGAAAATAAAAGCAGCCTCTCCACCATGCTGTGTACATGAAGTCTGGTCCCTCTTCCCTCCCCAGCTCCAGACCCAGACTCAAACCCAGACCCAGACGGATGCAGTGCGATGGCATGAGAACCTACGGATAATCCAAACAGCAGCAGCAGATATTTGCAGGATTCTCAGTCAACACGTTCCCAACGACAGGCTGTCCATCAAACTGTCATTCCCACAAACTGCGATGCAATGCTGCTGCAGCCAGGAAAGCGCGAGCGAGAGAAAGAGAGAGAGAGCTAGGTTACCTTGTGGATGTGCCCTTCCTCACATCGCAGATGCTGCATTTGAAAGCCTCGGCTGTGTTCCTGAAGGTGCAGACACTACAGTCCCAGTAGCCTTCATCCGCGGTCTGCTTGGCTTGTCTTTTCGGCCTTACAAACGACACAAATGTTAAGGTCAAGTTGGTTTTACAGATGCCACAAACACATTGCATCAATTAACAACAGAGGACACTGTGACTCACGTAACCTGCTGCATAAAACACGAGCTACCTAATCCAGCACAAAGCTGGCGGGGCTGTCACTAACACCGGGTTCGAGTCCCGGCAGGTCCGGCTCGTTGCTTAATAACCCAACGGCAGCGAAGCGGGAGACTGTCCACACCGTCCGGTTGTATCGCCAGCTAGGCTAGCAGGCAGGGAAGCCGAGCTAAAAATGCTGGCATCTAAGCTTCGTAGGTCGGCCGATAAAACCCAAATCTAATAATTCCCATCTGGACTTTGGTCCGCCGAAAGGCGTCGTCGAAAGGAGGAGCGTTACCGGGAATAACAGGCGAAAAAAAATCTCTTTGTCTGTTAAGTGACTGGGTTATAGGGAGCGAGAAGCCGCCATAGTGACTGCACTATTCTAGCTAGCTTTGGCATACCAACTGAAAAAGGGAGAAACGATCCCCGAGTCTGAGAAACGGGTCCAAATCTCGATCCCTAACCGCCCGAACCCGGTCTCAGTCGACCTCGGGGGGTCACATTACCTGGTAGGGCTCTTTTTGTCGCCCATGGTGAAGAATAATCCTCGAAATGAAGAAGAAAAGGGGCCCTCCTTTAATTGTCACAGAGTAGGATCCAGATAGAGCCGCTGCTGAAGCTGTTGGCAGACAGGCTCCACTCAGCGCTGGCTCGAGGCACGGCACCGCGACTGACTGCACTTCACCACGTGACCGCGTCTGGCCAATCAGCGCGCGGGTCGGTTTAAAAGTCTAGTGGATAGTTAGCATCTATTTTAACCACTACTAGAGATGTTTAACACACCTCGTCAGCCCACGCGCGTCCGTACAGAGCGCAGAGTTGCCACGCTGATAGCCTTCCCATGTTCCCAGATAAACTAACAGGCCATTCAGAACTTCGTCAAAGTTGTTTACAAGCCACAAGAAAAGGAAAGTTTAAGAAAAACACGGAATTTGTCATGATTCGCGGTTTATGTTCTTATTTCATCTGTTTGGTTTTTGTTATGTTCATGGTTTTTGTTCTTGGTTTCTTGTATTTAGGGTAATGTTTAGTTCTGTGTTTCTGCCTGCACTTGGGTCCTCATATTCTCATTTCTTTGACAGAATTAAGCTAAATCAGTGACACTAAGGCAATAAATAGAAAAGTTAAAGTAAATATAATTTACAAAAGTATTGAGACACCCCTAATATCTTTATATTTTGCTTCCAAGGCAGCCAGACTTACTTTTTATTTATTAATGTGATTTAAGAGATAGTTCTCTGGGCTTTCTGAAGGTCTGTCAGAGTTTTTCCGAAGAGTTTTTCCTTTTCCTCCCACTTTCAGTCCAGCCACTGTAGTTGGTCATACCTTGACAAACCACTGAACACACCCTGATGAATCATTCAACCATAGAAAGGCACCTAACTGGGGGTTGAACAAGTTCAGATGGTATCTTTGTGCGCTGGGTGCTGTCACAGACACCTGGACCTCAACATTACTGAAACAGTGTGGAAGCAATTTGGAAGAAGCCTGGAGAACTGTTCCTGGAAAGTCCTTCAAAGAACCTGGAGAACTGTTCCTGAAAAGTCCTTCAAGGAACCTGGAGAACTGTTTCTGGAAAGTCCTTCAAGGAACTGTTCCTGGAACACTTCAAGGCCTTCAAAGAACCTGGAGAACTGTTCCTAGAAAGTCCTTCAAGGAACCTGGAGCACTGTTCCTGGAAAGTCCTTCAAGGAACCTGGAGCACTGTTCCTGGAAAGTCCTTCAAGGAACCTGGAGCACTGTTCCTGAAGATCATAAGAAATGACAGAAAGTTGTCTTGGAGGGTTCAGACTGCGCTTGTACCAAATATTGATTTTCAAGATCATCAGATGTGTACAAACTCTGTCTTATATACTGTATTTCTCTTCATTGTCACTTCAACTAATCACTGCACATATTTTCTGTTTTCTTGGCCACATGTAAAGACATGAGAGGTGACTCCAGGCAAGTCGAAGGTACTTATCATTGCAATATAGAGAAATGTTATTTGAGTGAAGGTTGCTAGAAGAGAAGGACTGTTATTGACTGTGAAAGCAAGAAACTACCGTTGTGTGTCAGCATTGCAGGATCCCTTATAATTTGTTCAGCCTCTTGCAGCATGCTGTGGAAGAAAGAACAGATCTCTACCATTTTAGTTTTAACATTCAGTTTTCCACACAATTTTACCAGGACTGCATCACCAGAGCATAATCAGCAAGTATTGTCATCTACATGTAAAGCAGCTGCAGAGCATGGCCTCTTACACGTTAACTCAATAAAAAGGATGTTTTTCTTTTACAGTCTATCCACAGTTTAGTCCTGCATAGTGTCAAAAGAGTCATTTTCTTGCATGTAAATGTTTTTAATAAACAGCAATAATCAAGAATAGAGTTTATATTTTTCTTCTGGGCTTTAATTGGCATCTCTGAATGACCTGCTGATGCAGACTCATTGATTCACAACTAATAGCACACAGAAGACTGTGGTTTGCCAGCATTTGCAAGAGGAACTCTTAATCGCCTCCATTTCTCCCTCCTGCTCTTACAAGCTGCGTCATGGAATGTGTTGGCACAACCGCTGCACCTCTCTCGCGCCTCCACTCTGCCCAGGACGAGGCTCTCTGTGGGGGAGACCAAGCGTGAATCATGTAGGCTCATTAGCTGCTCTCCACGACTCCGCTTCTATTGTCAATCCCTTTCTTTCTCTGCGCAGAGTGAATATCCGTGCTCTCCGCCCAGCGATTACCTTCGCTTAGTTCATTGCATGCTGCTTTAATTGAGCTTCATCATGGTAGCCTACTGATAACTACAATTCAGTCAAAACATTAGTCTTTGCCTCGCTGGTTCTGTAATGAGCTCCTGTGCTTTGTTTGATTGTTTTCACTTCCAAGTTACAGTAAATACCACTAACTTGCACAGAGTGTAGGGAGTAGAGTTTATTTGTATTCATAGAAAAAGCCCTTGCAGCTACTTATGTTCTTTTTTTTTTCAGGAAAGACCACGGTATCTGTGCAGACTGCTTAATTCACTGAAACAACAGGCAAAAGGCACGTATTAAAGGAGGAATTTAGAAACATTTATTGAGAACAGCTGGCCTAAAGATGAGAGAAGTGCACTTACAGAGCAGATCCTTTCTTCCCTCATCGACTACACCCTTGAGCGAGGTGCTTACATTACTCACAGACGATTTCACAAGACAAACAGTTAGCCCTCATTCATTATTTATGAGAGGTGTGAGGCTCAACAGCTTGGCATTAAGGTGGTGAAACAAATCTGAAGTGGGATATGCTATAAGAACTTTGTGATGCAAAGGACGGTGACTTTGCCGTTCGTGCTGGTGCAAAGCTGCAAAATGTTATTCTACAAGGCTGAAAGAAAGTGGAAATCCCTGTCAGGTTGGTGGTTTATCTACAATTAACAACCACTCCAACTCAATCTGCCTGCCACTCTCCTCTTAAACAAGCACTTTGTTTGAAGCATCTGGCAATCCTGAATTCCAATACATCTGGAGAGCTGCAGAAGATTCAGGTTGTACTGCTTCTAGGCATGAATTTGAAGAATCTGTCTGATCTTTGGTGCTTGGAGAGATCTCAGGTTCAGTCTCTGCTATAGCCAATATGTCCATCAATATTATTATCATAATGTGATAAGTAATGCCTGTGCGTCCTTGGAATTAATCTGTAGTAATCTCTAATTCCAACATTTATTACCAGAGTACATGTTGTGTACAACTTGTGCTCACAGTTCAAGGCAATGCGGACCAAGCTCTGACACCGGTCATACAGGTCGTACAGGTCGTACAAGGGGTCCGGCACTCCATACTCCCGGAGTACCCCCCACAGAAGTCCTCAGGAGACACAGTTGAACGCCTTCTCCAAGTCCACAAAGCACATGTAGACTGGTTGAGCAAACTCACATGCCCCGTCCAAGACCCTGAAGAGGGTGTAGAGCTGTGCCATTGTTCCACGACCGGGACAAAAACCACACTGCTCCTCCTCAATCCGAGGTTCGACTATCTGATGGACCCTCCTCTTCAGCACCCCTGAATAGACCTTACCGGGGAGGCTGAAGAGTGTGATCCCCCTGTAGTTGGAGCACACCCTCCGGTCCCCCTTTTTGAAGAGGGGGACCACCACCCCAGTCTGCCAGTCCAGGGGAACTGCCCCCAATGTCCACGCGATGCTGCAGAGGTGTGTCAGCCAAGACAGCCCTACAGTATCCAGAGCCTTAAGGAACTCTGGGTGGACCTCATTCACTCTCCGGGGCCCTGCCCCCGAGGAGCTTTTTAACCACCTCAGCGACCTCAGCCCCAGAGATGGGAGAGCCAGCACCAGGGTCCCCCCGACTCTGCTTCTTCATTGGAAGACGTGTTAGTGTGATTGAGAAGGTCTTCAAAGTATTCCCTCCACTGACCCACACCGTCCCGAGTCAAGGTCAGGAGCCCCCATCCCCACTGTACACAGTACTGATTGGGAACTGCTTTCCCCTCCTGAGCCGTCGGATGGTGGACCAGAATCTTCTCGAAGCCATCTGCAAGTCATTCTCCATGGCCTCTCCAAACTCCTCCCATGCCCGAGTTTTTGCCTTAGTGACCGCCAAAGCTGCGCTTAGCCTGCTGATATCCATCAGCTGCCTCTGGAGTCCCACAGGCCAAAAAGGCCTGATAGGACTCCTCCTACTGCTTGACGGCATCCCTTTCTGCTGGTGTCCACAAACAAGTTTGGGAGTTTCTGCCATGACAGACTCCAACGACCTTACAACCGATTGGCTGCCTCAACAATTGAGGCAAGGAACACAGCCCACTTGGGCTCAATGTCCCCACCTCACCTGGGACATTTAAACTCTACTGGAGATGGGCGTTGAAATTCTTTCTGATGGGACTTCGCCAGACGTTCCCAGCAGACCCTCACAACATGCTTGGGTCTGCCAGGCCTGACCGGCATCATCCCCCAACATCTGAGCCAACTCACCACCAGGTGATGATCAGTTGACAGCTCCGCCCCTCTCTTCACCCGAGTGTCCAACGATACGACTAAAAGTCAATCATCAAACTGCGGCCTAGAGTGTCCTGGTGCCAAGTGCACATGTGGACACTCTTATGTCTGAACAAGGTGTTCGGTATGAACAATCCATGATGAGTACAGAAGTCCATCAACAAAGCACCACTCGGATTCAGATCAGGAGGGCCATTCCTCCCAATCACGCCCCTCCAGGTCTCCCTGTCATTGTCCACGTGGGCATTGAAGTCCCCCAGCAGAACAATGGAGTCCCTGGAAAGAGTGCTCTCAAACTGCTGTTTGGTGCATAAGCACAAACAACAGTCAGGACCCATCCCCCCACCTGAAGGCGGAGGGAGGCTACCCTTTCGTCCACTGGGGTAAACCCCAATGTACAAGCGCCAAGTTGGGGGGGAATGAACATGCCCACACCTGCTCGGCGCCTCTCACCGGGAGTAACTCCAGAATGGAAGAGGGTCCAGCCCCTCTCAAGGACAGTGGTTCCAGAGCCCAAGTTGTGCGTCGAGGTGAGTCCAACTATATCTAGCCGGAACTGCTCAACCTCATGCTCCAGCTCGGGCTCCTTCCCCGCCAGAGAAGTGACATTCCACATCCCTAGAGCTAGCTTCTGCAGCCGAGGGTCAGACCGCCAGGGTCCCCCCCCTCTGGCAGCCGCCCAGCTCACACTGCACCCGACCCCTATAAACCCTCCTGTAGGTGGTGAGCTCACAGGAGGGGGGGGACCCATGTCACCCTTTTGAGCTGAGCCCGAACGAGCCCCATGGGCAAAGGCCCAGCCACCAAAAAACATTAAGGATAGCTGCTAATCTTCCCAGGACAGGGGTTCATCCCAAAGTTAACCTATGCCAGTGTTTCCCAATCCAGGTCCTTGGGACCCCCTGCCCTGCATATTTTAGATCAGGGGTTCCCAGCTCTGCTCCTCAAGGGCCACAATCCTGCAGGTTTTTGATGTGTCCCTGCTCTAAAACCACCTGACTCAATTTGATGAGTCATTATGCAATACTTAATAGGCTGTTGAATCTATTTCATTTGAGTCAGGTGTGTTAAAGCAGGAAATATTGGAAAATCTGCAGGTCACAAAAGCTGCAAAATAGTCCATGAGCTGCATCTCAGACCCTCCAGGCCTCAGTTAGCAGGTTAAATGTTAAAGTTTACAACAGTCAAGTTAGAAAAAGACTGAACTTGTTGGGAGGGGTTGCAGGAGAAAGAACATCGCACCACAGCTTAGGTTGGCAAAGTTACGTCTGAACAAACCGCCAGATTCTGGAACAAGCTCCTCTGGACAGACCAGACCAAACAGGACATGTTGGTGAGAATAAATGTCACCATGTTTGATGTAAATCAAACACTTCATAGCAACGGTTAAAAACTGTGATGGAGGGATGATGATCCGAACACCTTGCAGTCACTGAGTGGACCATGAACTCATCTGGATAGATACCACAGTACATGTAAGGTCAGCTGTCTGAAACTAGGTGCTACAACAGGAAGATCTACAAGCAGGAACCAAAGTGTTGCAAAGTCCCAATTTTAACCTGATTGAAACGCTTTGCAGGATCTTAAGAGAGCCGTGCAACTACCTGTAAATCACAATAAAATGAAGCAATGTTATAGAATGAGTTTTTTTTTCTTCACAACCCTGAAAGAGAAAATTATTGCTGTGAAAAGTGCTTCTACTGGGTATGAAGGGGATGCTTTTTGACAGTTTTTGTTCAGTAAAGATGGCATTCCTATGCAATATGTCATGTTGTTTATCTGAGGTCATATTTATTTAATTTCAAGGCCTGGTAAAAACCGAGTGCTTTTAAATTATTTCCTAACATTTAAAACCTTAAAATTGAGGAAAAAATCAATCTTCATGTTTTCCCACAACTTGTTTAACAAGGTCTGTTTCCAGTTTATCTACTTTATGGCAAAAACTGCCATCACAGATATTAGGTTTTCCATTTTAGGTTTTAGGTTTTTCCGCTTCAATTGCACTTAAACCATGTTTCAACCACATTTCAGTCAAATTTCAACCATGCTTCAACCACATTTCCATTTTATATGGACACCATTTTTGTTATTTTTCTATTTTGTCACGTACCTCCTGAAGTGTTTCTACCACCACTTTAGCAATAGTGGGTTAAGTGAAGGTGTGCCATAGTGATCGCTATCTCTGGACCTTGTAGTCCAGTGTCCTGCAGGTTTTACATGTTTCCAGCTTAACATAACAAATGAGTCATGAAGATGCAGAACTTGAGACTTCTACATTCGAATTAGGTGTGTTGCACCAGGGAAACATCTAAAATCTGCAGGACCCAGGTCTAAGAGGTCTCGTGATCCCTTGCCTACCATGAATGTAATGCATGGAGGATGCTACATGTTGCACAAGGTATCCCTGCCTGAGAGATTCGAAATGCTGGAATCAGTTAGTAGAAAGTCAGAAATGAAAGTCATCAAAGTTCTAATCTTTTTCTTTTTAATTCACTTAATCACAAATTCAGGAAAGTTGTCTGAATTCTGATACTTATTTAGTGCTGTAAACACAGCAAACTGGTTTCATGGAAGATTCCAGTCACAACAAAAACTAATTAAATTTCCACAAGAACCCCATATCAGGATGAAAGAAGAAATGATCAACACTGAGGACCCCAGGCTCTTTTCCAGTTATAGCTGAAGAGCCCACTGTGTAATTTCAATTTACTGATGAATCATGTATGTGTGCGTGGATGCTGGGCCGTGGATGCACCGTGGTAAGCACAGCCACCCATGAAAAAGCAGCAGAGAAATCAATTTATTCAAAAGTGTGTATGTTTCCACCAGGTTCTGTTTAGTGGTTCCTGGAAAAACCTTCCGAAAGCAAGAAAATAGGATGGAGGAAGATAGACATTGAGGTAGAGGTGGAGAAGAAAGGCAGTTAGTCAACACGACTCTTTCTTTCTCTGGCACCGATCCATAGAGCAGAGAAAAGTGAGTTAGGATTAAATGGCTTTTGCAGAATTCCTCCAATCCATCCTGAGGTACCAACAGGGAAAACATAGTTTATAATTACGGTTTTAACCATCTTAAAGCCTTCTGTTGGCCTTCAGAATCATTCCCCAGTGTGTGCTTTCTCATACACCAATGAAATTTCCTTTTCATGGCACCTTTGTCATGGAAAGCAATCTGACTGCTTTACCATAAAGACATCGAGACTTCTGTTGTATTTGTTCCAGCTCTGTTTTCCTTCCACAACTAGACCTACTTGACCTTTCACTAGCAGACAATGGCAATGAGAGTCTGCATTTCTATGATCTTTTAATCACATTCATCAAAAATTTGCAGCATTATTGTCCTATTTGTAGATTTGCTATTTTTTCTACTCCTGCTGTTTGATTATAGAATCCTCGTGTAATATTAAACGTCACACGTCTAACAGCCCTCAAACACTTCAGTGCTCACTTTATAACAAGCGATGCAGAGATCAGCGCACAGCAGAAGAACCTCTGACAACTTACAAGTAGGGCGAACGAGCATGCTAACGGGGCTAACGAGCATGCTAACGGGGCTAACGAGCATGCTAACGGGGGTGAGATACCAGAGGATCTCAGGGTCCATGACAGTTCATAATCTAAAAGCAGGTCTGATAAGAAAGGGAGAAAGGGGGGGGGTGTAACTGGTGCTCGGGTAGTCCTGAGACAAGGCTGAAATTTTAACACTGCTAAGAGGGGGATGGGAGTGGGGGAGCAGTGAAAATGAGCTTCTGGGTGCTTCCATGCCATGGGGCTTGGAGCACTTAGGGGGGGCTGGAGCCCTCCATTTGGGTCTTGAGCACTTTCAAGGGCATGGCAATGCAAGGCAAGTTTATTAGCTTAGCACATTTCATGTACAAGACAATTTAAAGTGCTTTAAATAAAACATTAAAAGTATTATAGCGGGGTGCAAAGAATCAGAAGAAAACTACAAGAAAATCGTAAATTAAATTAAAATGATTAAAAGCATTGTCAGTTAAAAATTCAGCGCGCAGATTTCATGCATAGGCGCATGAGTAAAGAAATGTTTTTAGCCTGGATTGAAAAGTGTCTAGGTTTGGTGAAGCATATCCTAGCATATCCAAGTTGAACAGAAGAGGTCCAAGGACTGACCCCTGGGGGACTGCACAAGTCATGGCAACTTGCTCGGATTCACAGTTGCCGATCAGAACAAAATAACTCCGACCTTCTAAATAGGACCTGAACCAGTTAAGGAACGCTCCAGGAAGCCCAGCCCAGTTTTCCAAACTGTGCAACAGGATTCTGGGATCTACAGTATCAAACGCAGCACTGAGATCCACAAGAACCAGGACTGACACTAGACCAGAACCAGGACTGATACTTGACCAGAAACAGGACTGATACTTGACCAGAACCAGGACTGACACTAGGCCAGAACCAGGACTGACACTAGACCAGAACCCGGATTGATACTAGACCAAAACCAGGACTGATAATGGACCAGAACCAGGACTGATACTAGACCAGAACCAGGGCTGATACTAGACCAGAACCAGGACTGATACTAAAACAGAACCAGGACTGTTACTAGACCAGAACCAGGACTGATACTAGACCAGAACCAGGACTGATACTAGACCAGAACCTGGGCTGATACTAGACCAGAAACAGGACTGATAATGGACCAGAACCAGGACTGATACTTGACCAGAACCAGTACTGACACTAGACCAGAACCAGGACTGATACTAAACCAGAACCAGGACTGATACTAGCCCAGAACCCGGACTGATAATGGACCAGAACCAGGACTGATACTTGACCAGAACCAGGACTGACACAAGACCAGAACCAGGGCTGATACTACACCAGAAACAGGACTGATAATGGACCAGAACCAGGACTGATACTAAATCAGAACCAGGACTGATACTAGACCAGAACCAGGACTGATAATGGACCAGAACCAGGACTGATACTTGACCAGAACCAGGACTGACACTAGACCAGAACCAGGACTGATACTAAACCAGAACCAGGACTGATACTAGACCAGAACCAGGACTGATAATGGACCAGAACCAGGACTGATACTTGACCAGAACCAGGACTGACACTAGACCAGAACCTGGGCTGATACTAGACCAGAAACAGGACTGATAATGGACCAGAACCAGGACTGATACTTGACCAGAACCAGTACTGACACTAGACCAGAACCAGGACTGATACGAAACCAGAACCAGGACTGATACTAGCCCAGAACCAGGACTGATAATGGACCAGAACCAGGACTGATACTTGACCAGAACCAGGACTGACACTAGACCAGAACCAGGACTGATACTACACCAGAAACAGGACTGAATATGGACCAGAACCAGGACTGATACTAGATCAGAACCAGGACTGTTACTAGACCAGAACCAGGACTGATAATGGACCAGAACCAGGACTGATACTTGACCAGAACCAGGACTGACACTAGACCAGAACCAGGACTGATACTAAACCAGAACCAGGACTGATACTAGACCAGAACCAGGACTGATAATGGACCAGAACCAGGACTGATACTTGACCAGAACCAGGACTGACACTAGACCAGAACCTGGGCTGATACTAGACCAGAAACAGGACTGATAATGGACCAGAACCAGGACTGATACTAGACCAGAACCAGGACTGTTACTAGACCAGAACCAGGACTGATAATGGACCAGAACCAGGACTGATACTAGACCAGAACCTGGGCTGATACTAGACCAGAACCAGGACTGATACTAGACCAGAACCAGGACTGACACTAGACCAGAACCAGGACTGATACTTGACCAGAACCAGGGCTGATAATGGACCAGAACCAGTACTGATACTAGACCAGAACCAGGGTGTGTATGAAAGTTTCCATGTGTGTGTATGGAGGCACCGGTGTGTGTGTTTATAGGTATGTGCCTGAGGTGTGTGTGTGGAGGTATGTGCACGTTTTGAGGTGTTTGTGTATAGAGGTGTGTGAGAGGGTGTGTGAGTGGCTGGAAGGAAAAAAAAAAAAAAAAAAAAGGGTGTGTGTGTTTGCAGGGGTTAGGACGTGTCCTCTGGGGGGCGCCCTGGCCGGGTGTCGGGGGCGTGGGCCTGGGGTTCCCTTCCTTCGCCTCGCCCCCCTCCCACTCAGAAAGAGGAAAGTGGCCCCTTGGGCTGGTGGCTGGCCCCTGGGGGGGTTCGTGGCGTGCCTGGGTTGGGTGGCTGCTCCGGGCCTGTGACGCCCTTCGGGGCCGGCGGAGGACGGGGGCGCCCTAAGCCGCTGGCGGGTCGTCTTCCAGGGGGGAGGTTTACTCCCCTCTGGACCTACATCTCCTGTCGGGGTCTGTTACCTACGGGGGGGCTGGTGGCCTGGGTCTTGGGACCGCTGGCCTGACTCTGGCCTCTGTTCAGGTGAGTCATGGCAACTTGCTCGGATTCACAGTTGCCGATCAGAACAAAATAACTCCGACCTTCTAAATAGGACCTGAACCAGTTAAGGAACGCTCCAGGAAGCCCAGCCCAGTTTTCCAAACTGTGCAACAGGATTCTGGGATCTACAGTATCAAACGCAGCACTGAGATCCACAAGAACCAGGACTGACACTAGACCAGAACCAGGACTGATACTTGACCAGAAACAGGACTGATACTTGACCAGAACCAGGACTGACACTAGGCCAGAACCAGGACTGACACTAGACCAGAACCCGGATTGATACTAGACCAAAACCAGGACTGATAATGGACCAGAACCAGGACTGATACTAGACCAGAACCAGGGCTGATACTAGACCAGAACCAGGACTGATACTAAAACAGAACCAGGACTGTTACTAGACCAGAACCAGGACTGATACTAGACCAGAACCAGGACTGATACTAGACCAGAACCTGGGCTGATACTAGACCAGAAACAGGACTGATAATGGACCAGAACCAGGACTGATACTTGACCAGAACCAGTACTGACACTAGACCAGAACCAGGACTGATACTAAACCAGAACCAGGACTGATACTAGCCCAGAACCCGGACTGATAATGGACCAGAACCAGGACTGATACTTGACCAGAACCAGGACTGACACAAGACCAGAACCAGGGCTGATGCTACACCAGAAACAGGACTGATAATGGACCAGAACCAGGACTGATACTAAATCAGAACCAGGACTGATACTAGACCAGAACCAGGACTGATAATGGACCAGAACCAGGACTGATACTTGACCAGAACCAGGACTGACACTAGACCAGAACCAGGACTGATACTAAACCAGAACCAGGACTGATACTAGACCAGAACCAGGACTGATAATGGACCAGAACC
This sequence comes from Melanotaenia boesemani, assembly GCF_017639745.1. Classification (NCBI taxonomy): domain Eukaryota; kingdom Metazoa; phylum Chordata; class Actinopteri; order Atheriniformes; family Melanotaeniidae; genus Melanotaenia; species Melanotaenia boesemani. Next base: position 40,653,330 of record NC_055684.1, read on the forward strand.
AGGACTGATACTTGACCAGAACCAGGACTGACACTAGACCAGAACCTGGGCTGATACTAGACCAGAAACAGGACTGATAATGGACCAGAACCAGGACTGATACTTGACCAGAACCAGTACTGACACTAGACCAGAACCAGGACTGATACGAAACCAGAACCAGGACTGATACTAGCCCAGAACCAGGACTGTTACTAGACCAGAACCAGGACTGATAATGGACCAGAACCAGGACTGATACTTGACCAGAACCAGGACTGACACTAGACCAGAACCAGGACTGATACTAAACCAGAACCAGGACTGATACTAGACCAGAACCAGGACTGATAATGGACCAGAACCAGGACTGATACTTGACCAGAACCAGGACTGACACTAGACCAGAACCTGGGCTGATACTAGACCAGAAACAGGACTGATAATGGACCAGAACCAGGACTGATACTAGACCAGAACCAGGACTGTTACTAGACCAGAACCAGGACTGATAATGGACCAGAACCAGGACTGATACTAGACCAGAACCTGGGCTGATACTAGACCAGAACCAGGACTGTTACTAGACCAGAACCAGGACTGATAATGGACCAGAACCAGGACTGATACTAGACCAGAACCTGGGCTGATACTAGACCAGAACCAGGACTGATACTAGACCAGAACCAGGACTGACACTAGACCAGAACCAGGACTGATACTTGACCAGAACCAGGGCTGATAATGGACCAGAACCAGTACTGATACTAGACCAGAACCAGGGTGTGTATGAAAGTTTCCATGTGTGTGTATGGAGGCACCGGTGTGTGTGTTTATAGGTATGTGCCTGAGGTGTGTGTGTGGAGGTATGTGCACGTTTTGAGGTGTTTGTGTATAGAGGTGTGTGAGAGGGTGTGTGAGTGGCTGGAAGGAAAAAAAAAAAAAAAAAAGGGTGTGTGTGTTTGCAGGGGTTAGGACGTGTCCTCTGGGGGGCGCCCTGGCCGGGTGTCGGGGGCGTGGGCCTGGGGTTCCCTTCCTTCGCCTCGCCCCCCTCCCACTCAGAAAGAGGAAAGTGGCCCCTTGGGCTGGTGGCTGGCCCCTGGGGGGGTTCGTGGCGTGCCTGGGTTGGGTGGCTGCTCCGGGCCTGTGACGCCCTTCGGGGCCGGCGGAGGACGGGGGCGCCCTAAGCCGCTGGCGGGTCGTCTTCCAGGGGGGAGGTTTACTCCCCTCTGGACCTACATCTCCTGTCGGGGTCTGTTACCTACGGGGGGGCTGGTGGCCTGGGTCTCGGGACCGCTGGCCTGACTCTGGCCTCTGTTCAGGTGAGGTGGCATCTGCATGATCACTCTGCATCGTCACTCCTTCCTGAACGTCTCCACTCCGTATATTCGGTATGTTGACACAGTCTCTGCGTCGCCGTGTAGCCGAGTCCTCCAGCACATCCACACAGGTTTCTCTGCGCGTGTTCTTGAATACAGCAGTTTCACTTATATCTATTATCATATTTTTTTCTTCAATATACCTTTTCTCTCTATTCTTATAATTATTCTTAAAAATTTATTATTATTTCTGTTATTATTATTATTATTATTACTCTTATTATTATTATTATTACTATTATTATTATTATTATTGTGATTATTATTATTGTTACTATTATCAACTAGTTGTGTAATGACCTACTGGCTAGGATGATCTTAAATATATATGTTGTAAGTAGTATGGATTACATGGTCTTTTGTATGATGTCTGAAGTCCCCACCTGCACTCCCCACACCCTTTCTGTCCCTCTCCCTCCCCTCCCTCATCTCTCTCCCTTCTTTTCTCTCTCTCTCTCTCTGTCCCCTCCGGTCGAGTCCAGCATTAAGAGTTTGATTTAATAAAGTTTTTCATATCATCAAGAGGGACTTTATACATGTAGTGTAAATCCCTGCTTGATAGAGTAAAATTGCCCAGCACCAGACAGCAGCCAGACATTCATTCTGTTTGCAACGATGCTGGACAAGACAGGTGAAAAAAAAAAAAAAAAAAAGACCAGAACCAGGGCTGATACTAGACCAGAACCAGGACTGATACTTGACCAGAACCAGGACTGACACTAGACCAGAACCAGGACTGATACTAAACCAGAACCAGGACTGACACTAGACCAGAACCAGGACTGATACTAGACCAGAACCAGGGCTGATAATGGACCAGAACCAGTACTGATACTAGACCAGAACCAGGGCTGATACTAGACCAGAACCAGAACTGATACTTGACCAGAACCAGGACTGACACTAGACCAGAACCAAGACTGATACTAAACCAGAACCAGGACTGACACTAGACCAGAACCAGGACTGATACTAAACCAGAACCAGGGCTGATACTAGACCAGAACCAGGAGTGATACCAGGCCAGAACCAGGGCTGATACTAGACCAGAACCAGGGCTGATACTTGACCAGAACCAGTTTTTTACCACTGTGATCAGAGCTTGTTGAGGGCTGTGATGAGGTTGGAAGCCGGACTGAAATTTATCCATATTTCCACTTTCATTTAAAAAGTCATGACGCTGGTGAAATACAACTTTTTCAGTAATCTGGACATAAAAGAGGTTAGAGACGGTCTATAGGTGTTCGTTATAAAGGCGTCTAGGGGAGGGGCTTAAAGGCAGCCATCTTTAGAGCCTGATGCTAGCGAGCTGTTACCTACTATCAGTAGGAGATCAGTTTCTACTGAGGTAAGAACTGGTTTAAAAAGTCGGATGGGCTCATGTCCAGAGTGCATGTTGCCGGTTTCAGATGCCAAACTCAGTTTTCCTGCTTTTTCGCTTTAGGCTGGTGACCACAGTGGTGTTTCTCCATGCTGGTTTCTGTTTGCTCAAGGTGCTACTGGTTCTTATCGGTGCCACAGCATCCATTACATTCAAGGTTTCCAGACTGAAATGATCCAGGAGTCCATCAGCTGACTCTGCTCTGGTTGTTGGTAACATAGCTCTGCCTTCCACACACTGAGCTCTTGTTCTTTCATTAATGTTCCTCTTCCTAACCGAGGAGCAGCTGGTTGGATGCTCTGAGTGATCAGTAAATCACACTAAATACAGAAATGCTCAGACAAGGCCGAGACAGCAACCACAGCAGAGGAAATATCACCACCTTTAGAGAGAACCAGGTCCATAATGTAACCTTGAATGTAGATTGTTCTTTTACATGTTGCCATGGAAACATCCAGTATAGAAGAAACTTCCTTCACATTACCATCCGTCATGTTATCTATGCGAATGTTAAAATCTCCAGTTAAGATGAAATGGTTAAAATCAGTTGGGATAACCGACAATAATTCAGATAATTCATCAATAAAATCTGTTCAGTGTCCTGGACGTCTGGAGATGATTAAAATAGGATTTTAGAAACGCCCTTTAAAATGAAACTAAGATGTTCAGAAGAAGTAAAATCAGCAAATGAAATCTCTTTTCACTGGAATGAATCTGTAAATGAGGCAGCTTCTCCTCCCCCTTTCCTTGCGGTTCCACATTTATTCCTAAACCTAAAATGTTTCATTAAGAACTGCAGCACTTGTGTCTTCTGTTCACCATGTGTCTGTCAGAAAAAGAAAATCTAAACTGTGAGAAATGATGAAGTCATGAACTAACAGAGACTTGTTGGACAGAGATCTGATATGAAGTACAGCAGCTTTATGAAGTTTCCTCTGGTCTCTGCTGTATTCTGAGTTCTACATGGTCCAGTTAACAGATTAGATCGATTCACCCCACAAACTGACCGTGTTCGATTCCTTATTTTACTAACACAGGAATCCTGCTGGGTCCAGATCTCAGAACAGCTGTCAGTAGAAGCAAAACTTAAGCAGGACCCTGAACGCATCATGGCATGTTATCTTTGTTGTGAATTCTGCTGCTGCTCCATGAACCTCCTGCACCTCCTCCCGTGTCCTGCTCTGCCAGGACAGATGGTCTAAGAGGAGGATAAGGATGGGAAGACCCATGTTTCTTGATAGATGGTGGTCTCTGGGGTCCAGTCCAGGATGGAGACATCCTTGAAAGACCCTCGGAGCCAGTTTTCCTCCTCAGAATATCAAAAGACCCCGTGTGGACAATAATCTTTACACCATCTGGATTTAAGGACATAATGGTCTAAAGATCTCTATCTAAAAAAATAGATTTTTCATCTTTGCCATCCTCCCATGCTGTTATAGAGTCCCCAAACATAACTGTCTATTTCTTTTGTGTGGAGCTGTTGATAGTTTCTCTAGTCCTCCTCGTTGTGGAATTTTGGCCTCCTGGTCTGGTTAGCCCTTGGCTATTTCTCAAAATTTTATTGATCTTTGGATTATATTCATCATCATTCATTTTATTTATTATGCAGTGAAACTTCAGGTGGTGGAGTGAGTGCTGGAGCTTTTAAATTTCCTGTTGGATTTACCTCTGCAACGAACAACATCAGACCAGGTTCTGGCCGGGGTTGATGACTTTGGTCTAACACCAACACTGTTCCAGTAGGAGAGATCAGTCTGATGGTCCAGTTTGGGATCTTCCCAGCTATTCCAGTGTCATTTGAACACATCCAAGGAAGTGTATCAGCTAGGTCTGTAGTGGGAGGCTTTACATGTACGTCACATTCACCCATTCACACACACATTCTGATGGCGGAAGCTGCTACGCAAGGCGCTCAACCACAACCCATCAGGAACGATTTGGGGTTTGGTGTCTTGCTCAGGGACACCTCAACATGGGTTCTCCGGGCTGGGATCGAGCCGGCTACCCTTGGGCTACAGGACGACCACTCTACCCACTAAGCCATGCCACCCATAAGGCATTATTCCACTAGTTCTTCAATAATAGTCAACTAAATCTACCAAAAAATGTTGTTCCAGTGATTTATAAGAGACCAAGAGTCCCTGTTCCCACATTTTTGCCAGTAAAGATAAGAAAAAAGAAGAAAAATGCAGCAGAAGGGAGAGCAAAGCAGAAGCGTCCACATGGCAGCAAAGCAGGAGGAGTCTCAGGGCACTTCCACAGGTCTGGAGCATTTGATGGGGCAGGAAGCCCTGGACTTGGCCAGTGTATGGTATGTGTCAAGTGAGTTGTCCCAGGGCATTTGGCAAACATACTATTTTAGACATGGTCAAATGTCTCAAATCATGGGGGCATGATGCTTCCATAGTGCATGGAGCCATTCAGGGGGCTTGGAGCCCTCCACTTGCGCCTGGAGCACCTCACTTGGCCAGTGTATGGTATCTGTCAAGTGGGTATTCCTGGGACATGTGGCCACCATTGCTTCCACTTTTGCAATTGGCAATAAGGGGTCCTGGACCACTTCAGGGGCCTGGAGCCCCTGGCCACCACCACTTCCCCATTGTAATGATTGCCAATTTTCCCTGGTGGGAATGGGACAACACATTTTGATAGCTGAGGTGGCAATGGCCAAATTTCTCAAGTCACAGGGGCAGAGATGATCCTTCCATGAGCTTGGAGCATTTCAGTCTGGCTGGTGGACTTTATCCATTACTTGACAATTAGTGGGGCATTTGGCCACTCCATTTGGAAGCCAGGTGAGGACAGTCCTCAGGGATTTTTAGGACGTGGTTTAGGATTTTTAGAGGCTTCTGTTGCCAAGTGGCGAGCAACAGCAAATTTCAGACAATTGGGACCTTGCCTATGAATGGGGCCGGTTGTCAAGTGTCCCCCTGTGCCTTATGGCATGAACGAGCATGCTAACAAGGTAAAAGAGCATGCTAACGGGATGAACAAGAGCCCTAACGGGGTAAATGAGGAAGCTAACGGGGTGAACAAATATGCTAATGGGGTGAACGAGCACATTAACGGGGTAAATAAGTACACTCACAGGGTGAACAAACACGCTAACGGGGTAAATGAGGAAGCTAACAGGGTGAACAAATATGCTCACGGGGTGAACAAGCACGCTAAAGGAGTGAACGAGCACGCTAACAGGTTGAACGAGCATGTTAACGAGATAAAAGAGCATGCTAATGAGGTAAAACAGCACACTAACGGGTTAAATGAGCATGCTAATGGGGTGAACAAAGACGTTAACGGGTCGAGTTGGACTAAAATTGAAAATGAAATTCTGATGTGAGAGCAATTGGTGTTAGATGATGTGGAATAAGCTGATCAGAGATTTCTTTGCCACAAATACATACTCATGCACACACTCACTCACACACACACTCCATCTCACGCACAGTCATGCACATGCTCTTGTGCAAGTTTCTATTTATCTCTATCTAACACACACACGTGGCCTCCTCCATCTCCAGATGTTAGTGTGTGTTGACCATCCAGTGGTCGGAGCTGGATGTGGGGAAGTGTGGAAGTGTCTGGAATTGGGGAGAGGAAAGAGAGAGAGAAAAAAAGTGGGGGCGGGGAACATTTGAGGACACAGTTTCCTTCAGCTGTGGAATGTTTTCGTGCATGTTCCTGTTTGGAGAGGCAGCTCACGGCTCCCAGAAGCTGGCAGGAAACCATATGCTCCTTACACCGCAACTGATAAGAGGCGAGAGGAGGGCGGAGGAGGTGGGAAGAGTAGGAGGGAGGGGAGCTTTAGCAAACCTTCAGGAAGGTAGATTATCCCACCAAATGCTGGCAGAGCTTCAGCCTTTGTGTTTGTGTTGAGGAGAGAATGAGAAGCAGCTCCTTCAGCTTACTCAGCAGTGGAGAGTTTCGCTGAATTCAGACCAGGCTCCACAAAGGGTTCAAAACAAAAGACCTACAAGCTGAGAAAGTGCAGCATGCAGACACAGTCCTATCTCATGCTTTCTTAACCGATAACACTGAATCAAGACTGAGAAGTCACACCTCACTTGTCAGTGGGGGGACAGGATGGGAGGGAGGGGGTACTTGGGTGGGGGTGTAATGCCCTGGTGCTGAGGTGAGTGACTTGGGCATTGGGGTGGGTGCTGGCCTGTGTTGGGTGGCTGTCTGGGCAGACCTGGTCCTCCTGGGCATTGGGGTGGGCCTCTGCCTTGGGGAGGTGGGTTGCTCTTAAGCTCCTGGGGCATGCGCTCTGTCTGTCTTTGGGGGGCATGGTGGGTTGATGGCAGCTGTCCCTGGCCTCCTGGGGTCTGTGCCCTGTGGTCGCGGGGCGCTCTGGCTGGGGCCTCCCTCGGGGTGGCTGGGATACATGCTGTTGGGGGGGTGGCTGGCCTCCTGGTTCTGGGGCCCCTGGGCTGGCTCTGATCTTTGTGGTGACTAAGCTGCATTTGCGCAATCACTGATCACTATTCATTCTTGTTATTTCCTAACATGCATGCTGAGATGGTCACTGTGTCGCCAACACTACAGATATGTTCATGTTTTTCTTTGTGTTGCTGAGTTTTTTGTTGTTGTGAATAATGATTTTTTTAAAGCTTGTCTGTGTTTTTATAAATGCTTCTGATTGTTGTTTTTTGATGATTAAAAACTTTATTCAGACATCTTAAACATAGAAAATAGTAATAATAAATAAAGAAAAATCAGCACATAAATGTCTGTAAAGGAGTGGGGAGAAGCCTAAGCTTATTTAGCCCCTGATACATTAACTTAACAGAAGTATAGTTGCCATGCTATAGATCACATCTCACGTATTACTTTTATTACTTGTACAATATTTATCACAATACAATCTCAAAATCACTAAATTCCACAGGACACAAACAATAAACATTATCATTTATTTTTTAACTATAGTCAGTCTTCCATTACAACATAGGATTTTATCATTTTTTTTTTTAAACATTTTTTAAACTGATTTAATGTTGGACAGTCTTTTATTTCTGGGTCCAACTTACTCCAAACATGAACCCCAACAACAGAAATACAAGCTGCTTTCCATTTCACCCCCTCTAAAATTATAAACCCAATCTCTTTTTTTTTTTATCAAACAATCCCTGAATTTGCTGGTAATTTATTATTGTTAATGTTATACATATTCGAGACGTTTTAAAGTCAAGTAAGTCCTTCAGTTTTAAAGTGTTCAGGTGAAGAAAAAGCTGGTTTGTGTGCTTTATCTTTAGTTTTGTTAAAATTTAAAGTTAATTTATTTAAATCAAACTATTTTTTAACTGTTTTCTGACTGAATCTGTCAACTTTTCTAAGTTCTGAACCAAAGCAAAGTTTATTAGGGTCGTCAGAAAATAAGACAAAATGTAACTTTTTAAAACTAAAACTACGTCATTTATATACAAAATAAACAACGGACCCGACGCTGCCCCTTGTGGGGCACTGCCGGTCACTGCCAGCAGCTGGAACCAGTACCATTAATGTGGACGTACTGGGACCTGTTCTCACCACAGCTCATGATCCAAGAAAGTGCTACACCTCTAATTCCATATTTGTACAGTTTTTGTAATAATAATTAATGATTCAGAAGTTTCGGTTAAATCTAGAAATACATCAAGAACATGTTTGTTTTCTGTTGCTTTAGAAATGTTTCCAACCAGACCCACTAGCGCTAGTGGTCCCGTTGGGTTGGCAGCATGGTGTTCTTCACATAGCATGGTATGTAATCTAGTCTTTGATGGAATAACTTCTCCAGTATCTTAGCAAACTGCGACAGGATGGAAAAAGTTCCATAATTAATAAATCCCAGTTTATCGCCAGCCTTGTGAACACGAAGTACTTTACCAATCTTCATCCCTTCTGGACAAACAGCTGACTCTAGGGACTGGTTAACATGTAGGGGACTGGTTAACATGTAGGGGACTGATCAACATGTAGGTGACTGGTTGACATGTAGGGGAGTGGTTAACATGTAGGGCCTGGTTAACATGTAGGTCACTAGTTGACATCTAAGGACTGGTTAACATGTATGTGTCTGGTTGACATTTAGGGGACTGGTTAACATGTAGGGACTGGTTAACATGTAGGGGACTGGTTGACATGTAGGGGACTGGTTGACATATAGGTGACTGGTTGACATCTAGGGATTGGATAAGATGTAGGGGACAGGTTGACATGTAGGGGGCTGGTTAACATAGAGGTTACTGGTTGACATGTAGGGACTGGTTAACATGTAGGGACTGGTTAACATGTAGGTGACTGGTTGGCATGTAGGGGACTGGTTAATATCTAGGGACTGGTTAAAATGTAGGTGACTGTTTAACATGTAGGTGACTGTTTAACATGTAGGGACTGGTTAACATGTAGGTGACTGGTTGACATGTAGGGGACTGGTTAACATGTAGGTGACTGGTTGATATGTAGGTGACTGGGTGACATCTAGGGACTGGTTACCATGTAGGGGTCTGGTTAACATGTACGGGCTGGGTAACATGTAGGGCCTGGTTAACATGTAGGTGACCGTTGACGTCTAGGGACTGGTTAACATGTAGGAGACTGGTTGACATGTAGGGGACTGGTTAACATGTAGGTGACTGGTCGACATGTTGGGGACTGGTTAATATGTAGTGGACTGGTTGACATGTAGGGACTGGTTAACATGTAGGTGACTGGTTGACATGTAGGGACTGGTTGACATGTAGGGGACTCGTTAACATGTAGGGATTGGTTCACATGTAGGTGACTTGTTGACATGTAGGGGAGTTGTTAACATGTAGGGGACTGGTTGACATGTAGTGGACTGGTTAACATGTAGGGGACTGGTTGACATGTAGGTGACTGGTTGACATCTAGGGACTGGTTAACATGTAGGGGTCTGGTTAACAAGTATGTGACTGGTTGACATGTAGGGGACTGGTTAACATGTAGGGGCTGGTTGACATGTAGGGGATTGGTTAACATGTATGTGACTGGTTGACATGTAGAGGACTGGTTAAAATGTATGTGACTGGTTGAAACGTAGGGGGCTGGTTGACATGTAGGTGAGTGTTTGACATCTAGGGACTGGTTAACATGTAGGTGACTGGTTGACATCTAGGGACTGGTTAACATGTAGGGGTCTGGTTAACATGTAGTGAATGGTTGATATGTAGGGGACTGGTTAACATGTAGGTGATTGGTTGACATGTAGGGACTGGTGAACATGTAGGTGACTCGTTGACATGTAGGTGACTGGTTGACATGTAGCGGACTAGTTAACATGTAAAGACTGGTTAACATGTAGGTGACTGGTTGACATGTAGAGGACTGGTTAACATGTAGGGCCAGGTTAACATGTAGGTTAGTGGTTGACATGTAGGTGACTGGTTAACATGTAGGGGACTGGTTGACATGTAGGGGACTGGTTAACATGTTGGTGACTGGTTGACATCTATGGACTGGTTAACATGTAGGGGTCTGGTTAACATGTAGGGACTGGGTCATATGTAGGGCCTGGTTAACATATAGGTGACCTGTTGACATCTAGGGACTGGTTAACATGTAGTGGACTGGTTGACATGTAGGGACTGGTCAACATGTAGGTGACTCGTTGACATGTAGGGGACTGGTTAACATGTAGTGAATGGTTAACATGTAGGTGACTGGTTGACATGTAGGGACTGGTTAAAATGCAGTTGACTGTTTGACATGTAGGGGACTGGTTAACATGTAGGGACTGCTTAACATGTAGGTCACTGGTTGACATGTAGGGACTGGTTAACATGTAGTTGACTGGTTGACTGTAGGGGATGTGGTTAACATGTACATGTAGCGGACTAGTTAACATGTAAAGACTGGTTAACATGTAGGTCACTGGTTAACATGTAGAGACTGGTTAACATGTAGGTGACTGGTTGGCATGTAGGGGACTGGTTAACATGTAGTGGACTGGTTGACATGTAGGGACTGGTGAACATTTAGGTGACTCGTTGACATGTAGGGGACTGGTTAACATGTAGTGAATGGTTAACATGTAGTGAATGGTTAACATGTAGGTGACTGGTTGACATGTAGGGACTGGTTAAAATGCAGTTGACTGTTTGACATGTAGGGACTGCTTAACATGTAGGTCACTGGTTGACATGTAGGGACTGGTTAACATGTAGTTGACTGGTTGACTGTAGGGGATGTGGTTAACATGTACATGTAGCGGACTAGTTAACATGTAAAGACTGGTTAACATGTAGGTCACTGGTTAACATGTAGAGACTGCTTAACATGTAGGTGACTGCTTGGCATGTAGGGGACTGGTTAACATGTAGTTGACTGGTTGACTGTAGGGGATGTGGTTAACATGTACATGTAGCGGACTAGTTAACATGTAAAGACTGGTTAACATGTAGGTCACTGGTTAACATGTAGAGACTGGTTAACATGTAGGTGACTGGTTGGCATGTAGGGGACTGGTTAACATCTAGGGACTGGTTAACATGTAGGTGAGTGGTTCGCATGTAGAGGACAGTTTAACATGTAGGGACTGGTTAACATATAGGTGACTGTTTAACATGTAGGGACTGGTTAACATGTAGGTGACTGGTTGACATGTAGGGGACTCGTTAACATGTAGGGACTGCTTAACATGTATGTGAGTGGTCTACATGTAGGGACTGGTTAACATGTAGGGGACTGGTTAACATGTAGGGACTGGTTAACATGTAGGTCACTGGTTGACATGTAGGGACTGGTTAAAATGCAGTTGACTGTTTGACATGTAGGGACTGCTTAACATGTAGGTCACTGGTTGACATGTAGGGACTGGTTAACATGTAGTTGACTGGTTGACTGTAGGGGATGTGGTTAACATGTACATGTAGCGGACTAGTTAACATGTAAAGACTGGTTAACATGTAGGTCACTGGTTAACATGTAGAGACTGCTTAACATGTAGGTGACTGCTTGGCATGTAGGGGACTGGTTAACATGTAGTTGACTGGTTGACTGTAGGGGATGTGGTTAACATGTACATGTAGCGGACTAGTTAACATGTAAAGACTGGTTAACATGTAGGTCACTGGTTAACATGTAGAGACTGGTTAACATGTAGGTGACTGGTTGGCATGTAGGGGACTGGTTAACATCTAGGGACTGGTTAACATGTAGGTGAGTGGTTCGCATGTAGAGGACAGTTTAACATGTAGGGACTGGTTAACATATAGGTGACTGTTTAACATGTAGGGACTGGTTAACATGTAGGTGACTGGTTGACATGTAGGGGACTCGTTAACATGTAGGGACTGCTTAACATGTATGTGAGTGGTCTACATGTAGGGACTGGTTAACATGTAGGGGACTGGTTAACATGTAGGGACTGGTTAACATGTAGGTCACTGGTTGAAAACTTGGTGACTGGTTAACATGTAGGGACTGGTTAAGATGTAGTTGACTGGTTGACTGTAGGGGACTGGTTAACATGTAGGGCCTGGTTAACATGTAGGGACTGGTTAACATGTATGTGACTGGTTGACATGTAGAGGACTGGTTAACATGTATGTGACTGGTTGAAATGTAAGGGGCTGGTTAACATGTAGGTGAGTGTTTGACATGTAGGGACTGGTTAACATGTAAGGACTGGTTAACATATAGATGACTGTTTAACATGTAGGGACTGGTTAACATGTAGGTGACAGTTTGACATGTAGGGGACTGGTTAACATGTAGGGACTGCTTAACATGTATGTGAGTGGTCTACATGTAGGGACTGGTTAACATGTAGGTGACTGGTTAAAATGTAGGGACTGGTTAACATGTAGGTCACTGGTTGACAACTTGGTGACTGGTTAACATGTAGGGACTGGTTAACATGTAGGTGACTGGTTGACATGTATGGACTGGTTAACATGTAGTTGACTCGTTGACTGTAGAGGACTGGTTAACATGTAGGGACTGGCTGACATGTAGGAACTGGTTAACATGTATGTGACTGGTTGACATGTAGAGGACTGGATAACATGTATGTGACTGGTTGAAATGTAGGGGGCTGGTTGACATGTAGGTGAGTGTTTGACATGCAGGGACTGGTTAACATGTAGGTGATTGGTTGACATGCAGGGGACTGGTTAACATGTAGGGGCTGGTTAACATGTAGGTGACTGCTTAACATGTAGGGACTGGTTAACATGTAGGGACTGGTTGACTTGTAGGGGACTGGTTAACATGTAGGGATTGGTTGACATGTAGGTGATTGGTTGGCATGAAGGGGAGTGGTTAACATGTAGGGACTGGTTAACATGTAGGTGACTGGTTGACATGTAGGGGACTGGTTAACATGTTGGTGACTGCTTGACATCTAGGGACTGGTTAACATGTAGGGGTCTGGTTAACATGTAGGTGACTGGTTGACATGTAGGGGACTGGTTAACATGTAGGTGACCCGTAGACATCTAGGGACTGGTTAACATGTAGGTGACTGGTTGATATGTAGGTGACTGGGTGACATCTAGGTACTGGTTACCATGTAGGGGTCTGGTTAACATGTACGGGCTGGGTAACATGTAGGGGCTGGTTAACATGTAGGTGACCCGTTGACGTCTAAGGACTGGTTGACATGTAGGGGACTGGTTAACATGTAGGTGACTGGTCGACATGTTGGGGACTGGTTAATATGTAGTGGACTGGTTGACATGTAGGGACTGGTTAACATGTAGGCGACTGGTTGACATGTAGGGACTGGTTGACATGTAGGGGACTCGTTAACATGTAGGGATTGGTTCACATGTAGGTGACTGGTTGGCATGTAGGGGAGTGGTTAACATGTAGGTGACTGGTTAACATGTAGGGGACTGGTTGACATGTAGGGGACTGGTTAACATGTAGGTGACTGGTTGACATCTAGGGACTGGTTAACATGTAGGGGACTGGTTGATATGTAGGGGACTGGTTAACATGTAGTGGATTGGTTGACATGTAGGGACTGGTTAACATGTATGTGACTCGTTGACATGTATGGGACTGGTTAACATGTAGTGAATGGTTAACATATAGGTGACTGGCTGTCATGTAGGGGACTGGTTAACATGTAGGTTACTGGTTGACATGTTGGGGACTGGTTAACATGTAGGTGAACCATTGACATCTAGGGACTGGTTAACATGTATGTGTCTGGTTGACATGTAGGGGACTGGTTAACATGTAGGGGACTGGTTAACATGTAGGTGATTGGTTGACATGTAGGGGACTGTTTAACATCTAGGGACTAGTTAACATGTAGGGGACTGGTTAACATGTAGGGACTGGTTGACATGTAGGGGACTGGTTAACATGTAGGGATTGGTTGACATGTAGGTGACTGGTTTACATCTAGGGACTGGTTAACATGTAGGGGTCTGGTTAACATGTAGGGGTTGGGTAACATGTAGGGCCTGGTTAACATGTAGGTGACCCGATGACATCTAGGGACTGCCTAACATGTATGTGAGTGGTCTACATGTAGGGACTGGTTAACATGTAGGTGACTGGTTAAAATGTAGGGACTGGTTAACATGTAGGTCACTGGTTGACAACTTGGTGACTGGTTAACATGTAGGGACTGGTTAACATGTAGGTGACTGGTTGACATGTAGGGGACTGGTTAACATGTAGGGATTGGTTGACATGTAGGTGACTGGTTTACATGTAGGGACTGGTTAACATGTAGGGGTCTGGTTAACATGTAGGGGTTGGGTAACATGTAGGGCCTGGTTAACATGTAGGTGACCCGATGACATCTAGGGACTGCCTAACATGTATGTGAGTGGTCTACATGTAGGGACTGGTTAACGTGTAGGTGACTGGTTAAAATGTAGGGACTGGTTAACATGTAGGTCACTGGTTGACAACTTGGTGACTGGTTAACATGTAGGGACTGGTTAACATGTAGGTGACTGGTTGACATGTATGGACTGGTTAACATGTAGTTGACTCGTTGACTGTAGAGGACTGGTTAACATGTAGGGACTGGCTGACATGTAGGGACTGGTTAACATGTATGTGACTGGTTGACATGTAGAGGACTGGTTAACATGTATGTGACTGGTTGAAATGTAGGGGGCTGGTTAACATGTAGGTGACTGGTTGACATCTAGGGTCTGGTTAACATGTAGGGGACTGGTTGATATGTAGGGACTGGTTAACATGTAGTGGATTGGTTGACATGTAAGGACTGGTGAACATGTATGTGACTCGTTGACATGTAGGGGACTGGTTAACATGTAGTGAATGGTTAACATATAGGTGACTGGCTGTCATGTAGGGGACTGGTTAACATGTAGGTTACTGGTTGACATGTTGGGGAGTGGTTAACATGTAGGTGAACCGTTGACATCTAGGGACTGGTTAACATGTGTGTGTCTGGTTGACATGTAGGGGACTGGTTAACATCTAGGGACTAGTTAACATGTAGGGGACTGGTTAACATGTAGGGACTGGTTGACATGTAGGGGACTGGTTAACATGTAGGGATTGGTTGACATGTAGGTGACTGGTTGACATCTAGGGACTGGTTAACATGTAGGGGTCTGGTTAACATGTAGGGGTTGGGTAACATGTAGGGCCTGGTTAACATGTAGGTGACCCGATGACATCTAGGGACTGCCTAACATGTATGTGAGTGGTGTACATGTAGGGACTGGTTAACATGTAGGTGACTGGTTAAAATGTAGGGACTGGTTAACATGTAGGTCACTGGTTGACAACTTGGTGACTGGTTAACATGTAGGGACTGGTTAACATGTAGGTGACTGGTTGACATGTATGTACTGGTTAACATGTAGGGACTGGTTGACTTGTAGGGGACTGGTTAACATGTAGGGATTGGTTGACATGTAGGTGACTGGTTGGCATGAAGGGGAGTGGTTAACATGTAGGGACTGGTTAACATGTAGGTGACTGGTTGACATGTAGGGGACTGGTTAACATGTTGGTGACTGGTTGACATCTAGGGACTGGTTAACATGTAGGGGCTGGGTAACATGTAGGGCCTAGTTAACATGTAGGTGACCCGTAGACATCTAGGGACTGGTTAACATGTAGGGGACTGGTTAACATGTAGGTGACTGGTTGATATGTAGGTGACTGGGTGACATCTAGGGACTGGTTACCATGTAGGGGTCTGGTTAACATGTACGGGCTGGGTAACATGTAGGGCCTGGTTAACATGTAGGTGACCCGTTGACGTCTAGGGACTGGTTAACATGTAGGAGACTGGTTGACATGTAGGGGACTGGTTAACATGTAGGTGACTGGTCGACATGTTGGGGACTGGTTAATATGTAGTGGACTGGTTGACATGTAGGGACTGGTTAACATGTAGGTGACTGGTTGACATGTAGGGACTGGTTGACATGTAGGGGACTCGTTAACATGTAGGGATTGGTTCACATGTAGGTGACTGGTTGGCATGTAGGGGAGTGGTTAACATGTAGGTGACTGGTTAACATGTAGGGGACTGGTTGACATCTAGGGACTGGTTAACATGTAGGGGACTGGTTGATATGTAGGGGACTGGTTAACATGTAGGTGACAGTTTGACATGTAGGGGACTGGTGAACATGTATGTGACTCGTTGACATGTAGGGGACTGGTTAACATGTAGTGAATGGTTAACATATAGGTGACTGGCTGTCATGTAGGGGACTGGTTAACATGTAGGTTACTGGTTGACATGTTGGGGACTGGTTAACATGTAGGTGAACCGTTGACATCTAGGGACTGGTTAACATGTATGTGTCTGGTTGACATGTAGGGGACTGGTTAACATGTAGGTGATTGGTTAACATGTAGGGGACTGTTTAACATCTAGGGACTAGTTAACATGTAGGGGACTGGTTAACATGTAGGGACTGGTTGACATGAAGGGGACTGGTTAACATGTAGGGATTGGTTGACATGTAGGTGACTGGTTGACATCTAGGGACTGGTTAACATGTAGGGGTCTGGTTAACATGTAGGGGTTGGGTAACATGTAGGGCCTGGTTAACATGTAGGTGACCCGATGACATCTAGGGACTGGTTAACATGTATGTGTTGTGTTGACATGTAGGGGACTGGTTGACATCTAGGGACTGGTTAACATGTAGGAGACTGGTTTACATGTAGGGGACTGGTTAACATGTAGTGGACTGGTTGACATGTCGGGACTGGTTAACATGTAGGCGAATGGTTAACATGTAGGTTACTGGTTGACATGTTGGGGACTGGTTGACTGTAGGGGACTGGTTAACATGTAGGGACTGGTTCACATGTAGGGACTGGTTAACATGTATGTGACTGGTTGACATGTAGAGGACTGGTTAACATGTATGTGACTGGTTAACATGTAGGGACTGGTTAACATGTAGGTTACTGGTTGACATGTATGTGACTGGTTGACATGTAGAGGACTGGTTAACATGTATGTGACTGGTTGACATGTAGGGACTGGTTAACATGTAGGTTACTGGTTGACATGTAGGGGACTGGTTAACATGTAGGTGACTGGTTGACAACACTTTTGATCATGTCTTTAACCGAACATGTCTAGTCCGTTCCAGTCAGCTGACTTTTTACCTGCATCTTCTTACAATGGGATGGATTTACATAGTTTTATCAGAATTGGGTATTTTACTTAAAGCATCATCAGCCTGACGGGAGGTCACTCTTTCTTTTGCTAATTTCGGCCCTAAATTAGTGAAATAGTCCTTAGATTCATCTGCTGTTTCCTTAGGTTCATTAGTCATTTTTTTTGTTCAAAGTTGAGTTGGAATGTCAGCAGTTTTATTTTCTTTTTTGATTAATCTATTTAATACATTTAATGCATTTTTATTATTACTTCTATTTTTTTCAAAAGCAGTACTAAAATAATTCATTTTACTTGATTTGATAATACTTGTTAGTGTATTCTTATAGGTTTTATAAACATGCTCAGTCTCTTTTGTTCTTTTTTTCAGGAAATCTCTGTACAGGGTGTGAATTTTCTTTGTTATCCAAAGCTTTTCTGCAAGTTTATTATTATTTTCTTTATAAACAGGAGGACAGTGTTTTAAATGAAGAGTGGTAAAGTAGTTCAGGAATGTTTCACAAGCGATATTTATGCTATCCACATAAACATCGTCCCAGTTTTGTTCCATTAATTCTCTTTTAAATGCATGAACAGCCTCTTGAGTCACACACCTCGTCACTAGAGATCATCTGCATACTGTTCCAAATCATCAATTCTTCTTTCCAGTTGATCAATTTTCTTGTACCAATATTTTTAATTGTTTAATTTCTTCACGCAATTCTTTGATTTCTGGCAATTCTGGCCTCTTTGCTCTTTTGCCACATTAGTTATTTCCAGAGACATGAAGCCCAAGATTTCTTGATATCTTCAATATCCTCAGCCAGTGTTTTACTGGCCATTGTATCTACAAATGTTACCCAGATAAGTTAGGCTAAGCAAGCTAACTTGGTCTTGACTCTCTTGAATATATGCTACACAGCAGTATAGGCCACTTGTCCATGAATGTCTAGATATTCAATTAAAATGTAAAATACTTTATTACTGGAATCCATGTTCTTTCAGACAAATGAAAGCTTGCTTCAGGTGAGCTGGATGCTGTCTTATTTTCTTGAAATTATTAAGATTGTGGAGCTTTGCCATACCACCTTGTCAGCAAGGCAGCCATCTTTCTTAAGGATGTTGCAGGTTTGTTGTTTGCTTCCTTACGTAGCAGCAGGTTGTTGTTTTTTCTCCTGTTAAGATTTAACAGCTGATGCTGTTACCTTATATTTGTTTCTTTTACTTCAAGCTCTTTTCTCTCTAATTTACTTTACTTTGTTTACTTTCTCATTTCTTCCCCCACATCCTTCTTGTCAGGTCCAACACAAATATGTAAAATTAGCAATAGACAAGCTAAACAATGATACTTAAATTATCAAGAGGAGCCTTATAAAACTCCTCTTGGTAAAGCAAATTTGTTCAGCACAACACAGTAGCCAGACCATCACTCTTGTGCCTACGTCTTCTACCAGGAATCTTGGTGTCATGGTAGACAACCAGCTGACCTTTAAGGACCATGTTGCCTCGGTTGCTCGATCTTGCCGATTTGCTCTCTACAACATCAGGAGGATCAGACCCTACCTGACTGAACACACGGCCCAGCTCCTGGTCCAGGCTCTGGTCACTTCACGCATTGACTACTGCATCTCCTTACTGGCTGGCCTGCCTGCATGCTCAGTTAAACCTCTGCAGATGATCCAGAACGCAGCAGCACGTCTGGTCTTCAACCAGCCCAAAAGAGCTCATGTCACTCCGCTGCTAATTGCTCTCCACTGGCTTCCAGTTGCAGCGCATCAGATTCAAAGCTCTGCTTCTGGCTTACAAAACAATAACCCAAACGGCTCCAGTCTACCTCCACTCCCTAATCCAGAGCTACACTCCTTCTCCACAGTTACACTCTGCCAGTGAAAGACGCCTAGTGCTCCCACCACAAGGTGGCGCCACATCAGTAGCTAGACTCTTCTCCTCTGTTGTTCCCCGGCGGTGGAACCATCTACCAAACTCCGTCCGATCCGTAGAGTCCTTATCCACTTTTAAAAGCAAGCTAAAGACTCAGTTGTTTAAGGAGCATTTCCATACTTAGCTTAACTCTTCTACTCAGAATGAGTTAGAAAGATTTGTCCAGCTGTTTGACTCAACCAAGTACTGGAGAAGCTGCTGCACAAGTTGATGTTGTGTGATGAAATCATGATCTCTTAATTAAACATAGGACTGTTGTAGGGAGGGGAAGGGAAAAAAGCCCTGTCTCCAGCTCTACACGACAGCACCTGGTCCACCTGAACTCCCAGCAGAACTTCAGGATGAAGAAGAAACAAACGCGTCATCGTCTTCAAACATCTCCGACATCTGAGAGCATTTCCGTGGACCTTTAGAGAAATCTGTTAGAATATCGTTTTTCTGCTACTTGCATTCAGTTGGAGTGAAAACCAGGAGCAGCAGCATCGTCTGTCATGGACATTAACGTACATTATTTTGGGGGTCGTAACTCACAAAGTTGAGAACCAGATGTGGTAATGTAACGCCCCCGAGGTTTGTCAGGTTTGAGGACGGCTGTAGTTCAGGAGGAAGAGCAGTTGTCTATCTACCGGAAAGTAGGTGGGTCTATTCCAGGATTCTCCTGACTCCATGCCAAATGTCCTTGGGCAAGACACTGAACCCATGTTGCCTCAAAATGAGTCTATCTGTGTATGAATGTGTGTGTGAATGGGTGAATGCAAGATGTAGTGCAATACACTTTAAGTGGTCAACATGACTGGAAAACCGTGATATAAGTACAGCCCCTTTATAATGTCCTCCAAAATGGTTGATGTGTTGATATCCAATTACTGGCTTGTGTTGCAGCGCCGTGAAGCAACGCTCCAGGCTGGAGACATTGTGAAGTATGGTTTGTCAGCATCGGGACGCTGCAGGGCAGTGACGGCTCCAGCAATGTGCATAATGAATAAAAATGAGTCAGAAAAGCAGAGTTTTAAGGTTCCAAACTTACATGGTAATGGCAGCTTCACACACGGCGCATATGCCTGCCGCTCAGATCTGAGCATCTAGATCTGTCTCCTCTTTAAAATGACTGGAGCATCAACCAGACAATGATCAGCAAAAATGGACCCAGATTCTCCAGAAAACTCCACCTTAACTTGAGCCTCAATCATGGCTTCTTGTTGTGTGTTGGTATCTTTTAAATACAGTGAAGTTTGTCATTATTCACGTAGCAACCTCTTTATGCTAATTTAAGGTTCCTTGGAGGTGTGTTTTTCTTTGTGGAGCTGTCCGGTCCTTATGATCCTCAGTGAGCTCATGCATGTTTCCTGCAGTTAAATGTGGCTTTACATTTACATAAAATATCATGAATAAAGGAGTGTAAACATGTAATACAACATCTAACTGGGTAAAAGAGCTTGTACTTTCATCATAATGTATCATCTATCTGCACCTAAAAAAAACCTTTACTTAAGACTAAAAGAAACGAATGAAAATAACTCATTGCCGGTTCTCATTTGCACTGTTGCTTTTCTAAACATGGACAGACCAGGAGAAACGAGAAAGACACGCAGGGAATCAGGTTTACCTGAGCATGTGAGCCTTTTCACTCTTACGATGCAGCTGCATGGGGCGAACCTGCATGATCAGCTGCATGGTCACATGTATGCATGCATAAACACACACGTATGATCAGAGGGTTATAAATCACTGGCACTTGGGAAAGTTTCAGCTGACTATGGCTGGTGTTTATGGTTTTCTATGACTGGATCCAGCTGTTTGGGGCCACTCAATGCTTCGAGAGGCGCAGTCAATTTGGCAGATTAGCGTGCTGACAGATGGCGAGCCATCCATCCTGCAATCAATATGTTTTATTTCACTCCTCTCAAATGTTTACTCATCAATCTGAAACCAGAATGGCTCTTGCCATATAGCCGTATAGGCTTCTATACACTGTGTACAGCTGAACCGGTGGAAGTACCAGCGCCTGCCAATGGCTGCCACTCGGACGAATCCCATTTCACAAGAATCTGATCTGCTCGGGGGTCGATTCATCAATATATATTGATCACATATTGGCAATTTAAGCTTGTTTTTTCCATGTGAGTAAATGAAATTAAGTAAATAGATCATTTTATTTCTTTACGGTGTAGCTACAGTCTGGGATTATTTATTGGACCAAATATCAGTTCCAATTTTTATATCTAAAAACACATCTTCCTATTGATACAAATATAAATAAAAAGGCAGTGAGCTCTGCCCTAAAGTCGCAACATTTACCATTAAACTCCACAATATATAATTAAAAAGCCTCATTACAGGTTAACTTTATCAGCTTTGGTTGCAAATCGTTTCCTTAGAAAATATTGAAAGTATTAATGAATCATTTAATCACTGATAAGAAAAATGAATCAATAAAGTTCACATCTTTTCCTCGGTTTAAATGTTATTTACACACAGAAGCACCGGGGTTCTGGAGCAGTGAGCTGCTAGAGATGTGAAAGGATGGCAGCGTCTGCTTCTCTCAGCAGAGTCGGGCGAGCTGAAACACCACGAGCGGAGCGCCTTCATCTAGAGTGTGTATAACACCTGCTCACACTGAGAATAATGAAGCTCCAGAAACACAACAGCATCCATATGTTGAATAGGAGTCGCTAACGTTGACGTTATGTCACACTGTGACTGACTTTTAATTGTCTCATTTTTTATGCCTCCGAAAGGAGACGTTTGTTCTCGGTGAACTTTTAGAGGTGATGGTCAGGCTGCTGTCCCTTCCACAGGGAATGGAAACAACTAAACATGTTACCACAGTTATGCTGATGACACACACATCTACATTACCATCTCACCAGGAGACTACAGTCCGATCCAGACTCTGATCACCTGCATGGATCAGATTAAAGATTGGATGGGCCAGACCTTCCTTCAGTTACATGAAGACTAAACTGAAATAATAGTTTTTGAAGCCAAAGGAAGAAAAATTAAAAGTCAGCTCTCAGCTTCAAACAGCAAAGTTCAAAACTACCAACCAAGCCAGAAACCTGGGAGTAGTCCTGGACTCAGAACTGGGAGTAGTTCTGGACTCAGACCTGGGAGTAGTCTTGGACTCAGACCTGGGAGTAGTCTTGGACTCAGACCTGGGGGTAGTCCTGGACTCAGACCTGGGAGTAGTTCTGGACTCAGAGACTGGGAGTAGTCTTGGACTCAGACCTGGGAGTAGTTCTGGACTCAGACCTGGGAGTAGTCACTTAAAGAACATCTGGAGGATTAAAGGACTGATGACTCAGCAGGTTTTAGAAAAACTGGTCCATGTATTTATCTTTAGTAGACTGGACTACTGTAACCCTGTCCTCACAGGTCTCCCTAAAAAGTCCATCAGACACCTGCAGTTAGTCCAGAACGCTGCTGCTCCAGTCCTCACTAAGACCAGGAAAGTAGATCCTAGAACTCCAGTCCTCACTAAGACCAGGAAAGTAGATCCTAGAACTCCAGTCCTCCCTAAGACCAGGAAAGTAGATCCTAGAACTCCAGTCCTCACTAAGACCAGGAAAGTAGATCCTAGAACTCCAGTCCTCACTAAGACCAGGAAAGTAGATCCTAGAACTCCAGTCCTCCCTAAGACCAGGAAAGTAGATCCTAGAACTCCAGTCCTCACTAAGACCAGGAAAGTAGATCCTAGAACTCCAGTCCTCACTAAGACCAGGAAGGCAGATCCTAGAACTCCAGTCCTCAGATCTTTACACTAGCTTCCTGCTGTTAGTTTACAAAGACCTGAATGGTTTAGGACCAGAATTCATTCAGGATCTTCTGGTTCGTTACGGAGCAACCAGATCCCTCAGGTCACCAGGGTCAGGTCTACTTTCTGTTCCCAGAGTCAGAACTAAACGTGGAGAGGCAGCATTCCGATTTTATTCTCGTCACATGTGGAACAAACTCCCAGAAACCTGCAGGTCTGCTGACTCAGCAGTTTTACATCAGGGTTAAAACTTTTTTATTTGCTGCCTTTTATCAGAACAGCTGTTAATTCCCCACACTGGAACTTTAGTTCTTGTCACACTCAGCTGTGGCTTCCAGCTCTCTGGCACTGCCATTCCCTCATCAGCTCAACCACTTCCCCCTGCTGGTGCCACTTGCCAGTTACCAGTCAGTGTCCCTATAAAACCTGTCCAGTTTCACTCCATAGTTACCAGATTGTCTTGCTCCCAAGCCTGACTCTCTAGCGTTCATCTCCAGACCGACTCCCTGTTGGCGACTCTGCCTGCTCCCGACCACCGCCTCGCAGCTCAGCCCTGTCCTGACTCTGTCTGAAGTTGTCTCTGATTCCCTGGTTCGGACCCCGCCTGTTTCTGACCTTTCCCTTGCCTTTCGTCTCAGCCCTGCTCAAACTCTGGATCAACCTGGATCATGTCTGGAACGACAGGCATTCACATCAGTCCTGTTGGCCCAGAGGAAAACCTGTTTACCTGGCAAGTGGGAGGCTGGGGTTTGATACCAACCCACGGCAGTTAAAGATGGAGCTGCCTGACCTTACCCGGAGAAAATAATAAAGCTTGTTCTTCCTTTATTCCCCACTCATTGTGTTGAATTTGGGTCCACAGCCTCCCCGTTACATTTCTGGCTTTTATCTGTTTTATTTTAGTTTTTTTTTTTTTTTTTTTTTTCTTTAATTTCTTTAAAAGTTTGTTTTTAATGTGTTTGTTATTGCTCCCCGCTGTGATGCTGTTAATGTTTTATGTAAAGCACTTTGATTTGTCTTGTACATTAAATGTACAGATCAACTTGTCTTCATTCTCCTCAAATAGGGCAACCAAATCAAGCAATCAAACGAGACATCCATCACTATCCTACAGAGTGGAGTAACTGACCTTGATGCAGTCTTCACACTCAATTTCAGACACCCTTGGGCTCCATTATAGAGAGATTTAAGCAGCAAGGATGAGACTGGCCTTCATTTGATTCTTATGCTGCTGGATGTGATGCAGGAGGGATAAAAGGTCGGGGGGGGGAGGATTTAAGGGGGAGGGTGAGTCAGCAGGTGATGAAAGCAGCAGAAAATGAAGATGGAGTAACGGGACTTCAGGAGATGAGAGAAGGAGATGTTGGAAATGGCTGTAGGAGTGAGCAGGTAGGAGGTGACTGTGGATGGAAGAGGGCAAATTACTTTTCAAGGACTTTGTAAGCTCCCCTCTGAAGGAGAGCTAAAACCAACAGCACTCCAGGAAGAGCAGACCATCAGGGTAATTTTCAAGGAGAGGGAGGGAATCCATCACAGAGGAGTGGATGTAAAAGCTCGCTGAGCCTTCTTCTGTACTCTGGCTGTCGGAGAAGAAAGGCCAGTCTGTGAAAGGGCGAGAACTCTCACCCATCCCCCTTCTCAGCTCTCTGATGAAAACATGCTTCATACCACACAGGAATTTAGAGCTCTGCTGTACTCGCTTTGCAGACAGAAAGACGCAGAAGAAAACAAACACCTGCTGAGTTTCTGATTTGAAGTGATCAGGACGATGCATCCCTTCATTCTTCCCGTCGGGAGGACGAGCAATGCACGCCGCTCCCTCAGGAGTTCGTTGGAGAAACACCACCTGCAGGTTTGAGTGGCATCATTAACAAAGGTCAGATGTGCTCACTGTGAAATTATACACATGAATTTCTCATTGACTTGTTAATACACCTGATTTCCCTGCCCCGGGTGACAGCTTGCCCTTTGCTGTCTGCTGGGGAGATTTAGACAGGAGTGCCACATGTGCCTGCACAAGCAATTGATTTAATTAAGAGGTTGCTGATAACACTTTACACTGGAGCTAAACAAGCATGTAAATACAGCTAACATCATTACTGAAGCAAGCAGCGAGACAGAATCTACATCTACATGAGATCTGAGGAGGTTGGCAGTGAATGAAACCCCGACATTTCACTGTGTTTAACTGAAGCAGAGGTACCCCCCCCCCCCCCCCCAGGATTAAATGACTTTCAGCAGCAGTAACTTGAACTTTTAGAAGATGTTATCAGCCTCATGTTGTTGAGGAGGAATCTTTCCTTTACAAGGTTGCTTCTGTTCCTTTAGGTTTGCTGGCATTCATTTATTCACAGCTCTTTTAAAACAAGTCCCAAAACAGGATTCCAGCCAGGTTAAGGTCTGGACTTTGAGTGGATCATGTCAACATCCTGGTTCTTTCCTTGTCCAGTCATTCTGTTGTAGATCTGCAGCTGTGTTTGGGACCATTGTCCTGCTGCATGAACCTATTTCAACCAGTCAGAGTGAAGGTGTCCAGATCATTATCCCACCAGGGAGACTTGGAATGAAATTCCAGCTGCAATAAGAGAAAGAAAAAGCTTCAAAACTTGTTTCAAACGACAGCTGAAGAGGAACCAGGGGTGTGTTACATGTGCTGTAATTCTGTATTTGTTGTTCTATTGTCTTTTATTGTTTTGACCATGTGTTTGTTTTCTGCTCTTTGAATCGGACCTGCCAGAAACCAGACTCGCCTTCTGGCTCATTCTGGCATATTTACATCTGATATGTTCATCAACATGCATAGACCTTTTAAATAAATAAATATTTACAGCGTCCTGATTTACTGAAAACGTATAGGGGACAATGGTCTACTTGTTGTCGTGATGGTCGTCCCTGTCGCTGTGGGCTGTAAATTATTCTGCTCTGACAAAGAACTTTAGAAATCACTCCAGCTGTTTGATGAAACTGAGCCAACATGGAGCAGATTTAACTTCAGGGTGCAAACCAAGTTTAAAACTCTACTAGACAACTTCCCTGGAAAACCCCGATGAGCTCCAACATCAACACCTCACATTAAACTCCTGCTAGAAAGCAGCTACTGGGGTCTCTTGGGGGGGTCCAACCCCCAAACCGGCTCTAGTCTGTCCCACATGCTGAAAGTGATCTGGCATCAGGAAAGCTGACTCAGTGCCTCTGGTTAGCTGTTGTGTTCCAACAGCTGTAGACCAGGGCCAGAAGGGGGAGGGGTCTAACGGCACCTTGCATGGTTTTAATGTTGTGGCTGACAGACACAGCTCAGCTCATGTTGGAAGAGTTCAGAAGAGGAAGGGGTGGATCTTGGAGCGGTAGGCCGTCCATCACTGTTTCCACCAGCCGGTCCGACTCGGTACAGGATGGGTTGGTGCTTTTCTACAGCGCTTACCTGGTAGTGAAAACCAATAGATGTGTCAGCTGCATAAAAGCCAGATGACGTAGCAGCGCCTCACCTCAGAGTCTACCTCCACTCCTTAATCCAGAGCTACACTCCCTCTCCACAGTTACACTCTGCCAGTGAAAGACGCCTAGTGCTCCCACCACAAGGTGGCGCTACATCAGTAGCTAGACTCTTCTCCTCTGTTGTTCCCCGGTGGTGGAACCATCTACCAAACTCCGTCCGATCCGCAGAGTCCTTATCCACTTTTAAAAGCAAGCTAAAGACTCAGTTGTTTAAGGAGCATTTCCACACTTAGCTTAACTCTTCTACTCAGAATGAATTAGAAAGATTTGTCCAGCTCTTTGGTTCAACCAGGTACTGAAGAAGCTGCTGCACTTATGGCCAAGTTGGTGTTGTAGGATGAAATCATAATGTTGTATTTAAACAAAATGACTTAAAAAAAACTACAAAAAAAATAAAATTTGCCCTGCCTCCAGCCCTACATGACCACCTGGTCCACCTGGACTCCAACAGTCTGACTACCGCTTAATGATGACGTCCATCTTGTTTGAATTCTTGCTTGTGTTGTTCTTACTTTCAAATGTAAGTCGCTTTGGCTAAAAGCGTCTGCTAAATGACTGTAGAATAGAATAAAATAGAATACAATAGAATAGAATAGAATAGAATAGAACAGAATAGAACAGAATAGAACAGAACAGAATAAAACTCCTGATGATTGTCTGCTTTGTTTACCTGTAACAGCTGTAGGAAATTCTCTGTCGTGTTTCTGTAGCTTGTCGGGTGTTCGGTTGGACTGAAGCTTGTTGCTTCTATCGGTGGATCTTTGTCTCCGCTGTTCTCTACTCTTCATTTCTGTTCACGCTTCTCCTTTTGTTTCCATCCCCTCCCTCAGGTCCAGCAAGATTATTTAAATTCTGTAATTCAAAATATATTAAACAAAAATTTAAATGGTAAATGGTCCATATTTATATAGCGCTTTACTGTACCTGGGATGATACCCAAAGCGCTTTACATTATACATCACATTCACACACTGATGGCGGAAGCTGCCATGCAAGGCGCTCGACCACGACCCATCAGGAGCAATTAGGGGTTCGGTGTCTTGCCCACCTCGACATGAACTTGACTTGGCCGAGGATCGAACCGGCAACCCTTGAGTTACAAGACGACAGCTCTACCTTGCTGAGCCACAGCGCTCAGAAAATCAGATTATCAAGAGGAGCCTTCTCTCTTTTTCTCCCTTCATCTGTCTTCTTATGTGTCTTTTCTGAATCAGCTACGGTGTGAGTTCAACACAGCCGGTGTGTTTAGATCCACTTGCTAGTGTGTTGCTAGCTGTAAAGCGAAGCAGCAACGTCACACTCCGTCCTGGAAGAGGAAGTTTTTTCAGGCTCAGGACGCTGCAGAAATGTAGATAACAGACTATGAATGAGTCCAGAGCGCGAGTTTTAAGGCTGGAAAGTTAAATAGTGCATCTTTACCCTCAAAGAGATTTTTTTCAAAGTGTTCAAAAGGCTGTCTCAAACTTAGGTTCAACTGACGACCTCTTCCGGTGAGGAAGCATCTCCCAGCTCCACCACTTTAAACCACCCAGTTCAGTGAATGATGCTAAACTGCTAGTTTAAACCAAACTTTGCAAACAAAGCCATTAAGCTGATGGATCTCGGGCTAATCTCGACATGCTTGTTCAAACTTGTTGGGTTTCACACACTTTTCCCTCACAGCGTATCTCTAGTGAGGCAGTAAAGCTAATCATTAATACAATGAATTTAGCTTTTTTCCACATGAAAGAACAATACACAGCTGTCCATGCCACCGATTAAATGCAGACAATAATTCATTAACTATCAATATATTTCTCTACACTGCAAAGACATTTATATCTTATCACCTGCTGATAAGCGCACTGGCTGCTGGTAGCGTGAACATGAAATGCACGGTTAAGAGTCAAGCAGCTGTGTATCGGCATGTAAGGGAGGCTTACAGCTTGTCCTTGTCTGCTGAAGCGAGTGGGCCCAGGGCAGGCTGATAGGTGCTGCACCCATCCATGTGACTGGAATGTATAAAATACTCCATGTTGCTTCGGTTTTTCTGTCTGTAAGTGTTGATTGCAGGGGCTCATGTCACTCAGATCTAATCGAGTACGGTGAAACCAGGACAGACACTGCAGCGTTATCGCCCTAAACCTTGTCTTCAGCACATGAAATATGACTTGTTCTGCAGATAACCTGGAAAAAATTATCACAAGGTGCAAAATTGTTCTACTACAAGGCTTCATAAAACAAGACAAATACAGGGCGGGCCTTGGGACAGTCCTGAAAGCACTATTAAGAGCTGCCTTAGAAATCTCCAAGCAACCCGTAGGCGTGCATGAGTTGGGGTTCAGGTCACGTTAGGCCATTAGGGTGGAGTAACGTAGTCATTGAAGTTCCTAAAAGCAGAAGGAAGCTGTTTTTTTATACTGATTATTTTAGAAAAAGTAAAAAAAATTCATGTAAAATGAAATGAATCCAGAAAAACCAACATGTACAACTGTCCATGAAAACTTGTTCAGTATGATATCGGAGCGGCAGTGGCTCAGGTGGTGGAGCGGGTTGTCCATTGAAGGAAAGGTTGGGGACAGAACTGTCACTGAAGCTTCACCCTCGACATCGCTGGTGTATGAATGATGGTGGGAGAGGCTGCAACATGTAGGTTTCCTCTACCAGGTACATGAGGAGTGGACGAATGTCACGCTGATTCACTCTGGGATGAATAGTTTAACATTCATGGTGACGAGTTATCGGAATCGTGGTCTGGAGAGACAAACAATGGCTACCAGGTTGAAAGAACCAAAACATACTTTTTTATTGGACTCTAAACTGGTGTCCAGAATCAAGGTCTGTGTCCGTCACGTTACCTTCTGCCACATTCTTGAACCTTCCAACTGGCTTTATGGTTTTCAGGCTGTACATTTCCAGGACTCTCCATTAGAAGTTGTTCCATCTCTCCTCCCTACGCCCTCGCCCCTTCTCTGAGATGAACAGAGAGAATAAACCCTGTTTATTCGCCGCTGACCCTCTGAGAGGAGCCGAGTTCTGAGAACTGGATGAGATCCTCATATGAGGAAAATAGCTGAACTCGGCTCTTCAGTCTCAGATGTTGCACCGGTGCTCTACCTGACCTATTAAACAGAAAAACTTATCCAGGGAAATTCTTAGATGGGTATTGCCAGATTCAAATTAGAGTGAAACCTCTTGGTTTACTTTTTGTGGTGGTAAAGGTTTTCACCTTGTCCCCTCTTCCCCCTGAATTGCACTTCCCAGGTGCAATCTATTAGCGGTGACAGGGGTGGAGCTGAGTGCCTGTATATTTAACAGGAACTTGCTGGTCGGCGTGCGTTCCCTCCTTTCTGGGTGGTCCTGGTGGACCTCCAGCCGTCATGGCAGAGATGGCTGAGCATTAGCTGCTGATACCGTGAGTACTGTCATTTCTTTCTCCGTTAGGTGTTAGCAGTTTTATTTGCTCAATTTGTTTTTTTTTACAGCTGGGCAGACAGGTAGGTCAGGTAGGTGTTAGCCTGGGCGGGGTGACCGCAGGAGACATTTGGTGACCAAGTAAGGGGAAGCCTCCCGTGGGCTCACCACCTGCAGGAGGGGCCATAGGGGTCGGGTGCAGTGTGACCTAGGCGGCTGCCAGAGGTGGGGACCCTGGCGGTCTGATCGTCGGCTGCAAAAGCTAGCTCTAGTGACGTGGAATGTCACCTTTCTGGCGGGGAAGGAGCCTGAGCTGGTACGCGACTCTGCAAGGACTCATCCATCCTCACCTGGACATGAGAAAGGAGAAACTCACAGGAAAAGCTGGAGCTGAGAACATTTCAATACACAGACCATCATTTACTGGACCTGGAGCGGGATGTAGACTCGGACGAGTTTTTTCTCTGACAACAGCTGCTGTTACACAAATGAACAAGCAGACCATTAAAACGGAGCAACGGAAGATTTAAATCCTTTAAAAAAACATTCAAAGTCACTGAAACATGGATCAGTACAGATAACGGAGTGGATCTGAACTTGATGGGTATGAATTTAGGTGGAGGAGGAGTGGCTGCGTAGATAAAAACATGAGTTATAAAGTAGTAGATATGACCACTCTGATTGAAAATGTACTAATCAGCTGTTTATACGGAGCACCAGGCTCCAGCACAGACGAAAAATTTCCAATAACTAAGCAAAGTTTTCATCTGTGGTGACTTAAATATTGATCTGCTCAATCCAAATAAGCAAAAATGGCAGACGAATTTATCAATACAACGTACAGCACAAGTCTCTACCCAAAGATCAGCAGCCCGAGTAGAATCACTTTCTATTGTTCTAATTTAATCCATAACAAATTCACCAATGCAATGAGCAATTATTGATTAACAACATAAGTGACCACCGAGCAGTTCCAGTTCAAACCAGCGACCACAGAAACAAGCCGGAGGAGGAACTAGACAAGGACAGGAAGCCAGGAACTCACCCTTAAACTGGGAATCGATGGTGCGTATGGAACTTTTTAAAAAAATATTCACGTCACTATATGATAAAAATCCTTGAATAAAATGATTTCAGAGGTGCTAACATCCATCTGTAAGTTATTATTTCGTATTCAGTACATTTCCTAACAAGATGAAAACAGCTAAAGTTGCACTGCTGTATAAAACTGGGGATAGACACCACTTCACAAATTAAATTCTCTACTGCCACAATTTTACAAAGTTTTAGAAAAATTATTCAATACCAGAGCAGACAAAAACTGCATCTGGTAGGAATATTCCTAGATCTTAAAAAAGCTTTCCAATCAAACATCTGCCCACACTGCAATGAAAACACACCTGACAACTATCTCCATGCCGTGTGGTCCTGCACACCTGTCCGCAGGTTCTGGCTTCAGGTATGTGTGGACATGTCAACATGGTTTAAATGTAATATTCCTGTAATCCCTGCACTATGTCTACTAGGTGACTTGGGTGATATTAACATGGTAATTAACTCTGCACACATGATACGCACAGCATTGTGCATCGCAAAGAAAACTATCCTTGTTAACTGGAAAACCAAAAATAATCTGTATATTCAGCAGTTTAGGAATCTCTTAGTTGACCACATCAGTAGTGAGACAATGTCTGCCTCCTCAAAGAACTAATTAGCTGAGTCTCATTCCCTCTGGTCCACTGTGCTTAGCTCCATCACTTAGTGTAGGTGGAGGACTGTGACCTCGTCACTTTGGGGGTTGGATAATGGTGGGGGAGGGTGCCTGATGGCTCCAGGTCCTGTGGTGAGGATCTGGGCTGTTCCACTATGGGGTCAGCTCTGTGTCTGGTCTTGTAGGGCTGTGGGGTGTCTCTGGTTGGGGTCGCCTCATGGTGGTGGGGCGGGGCCACTGATGGGGCCTGGGTCGATGGACATTGGCCCTGGGCCGGGTGGCCGGGCTATTCTGCGGTGGGTTGGTTGGAGGTTCTGGGCTCTGATGCCCAGGGGTGCCCCCCTCTCTTGGGGGTGGAAGGGTCAGTTGGTACTGGGGGCCTGCCCAAGTGTCTAGTTCCTGCCCCGGAACCCAGGGTATGGCCCGGAGGCAGGCGGGACATAGGAGGATCGTAGAGGGAAGTGCTGGGGTGTGTTTAGGTGTGAGACTGAGAGGTTTGTGAGTGTGTTTGTGCGTGTGTGTGTGTGTGCAGGGCTTAAAGTATTCCGGCACCGTGCCAGATCTCCGGCTTTTCACTGATTCAGGAAAAAGAAAACCTGTTAATTATGGGTATTGTGGTTGAGATTCTGAATTGTACAAAATGAATTGAACAGTGAACAATGTTAAAGTCGGAAATTACATCTTGGAAAATAAGCAGAACTTGCTGCTGCATGTTTTTTTAGTATTCAGCAAATAGTGACAATATACCACACTTCGTTTTCTCCACCGAGTTCACCTGTAGCCTGAACGTTATCTCTGAGTGGTCTTGAACGCAGCATCCAAGCCGATGGTTGTTTCACCGAAATCAGAATTAAAAAAATAGAGAGTAAATTCATGAAGCCAGGGAAAGAAGTCCTAATTGACAACAGCCTTAGAACCACATGGCGCTGGGCATGGATAGAAGAAGGGGTGGAGACGGCAAGCTTTTTGGGAGCTGGTGCCAGAAACTAAGAGCCAGGTAGGCCTACTTGTTTCTGTGCTGTGCTCGAAGAAGCTGGTGTATGCAACTAGTGGTAAAAAAGTTCTATGACGCCACGAAGGAGACCCCGGGAGTAGTTCGCGTTCCAACATACAAGTCGTTTGCCAGGTGTTGTGTCCTAAAGTGAATGTCTGCCAAAAATTGATTAAACGGCCGCGGGAGCGCTTCCTGTTAGCGTCGTTTCGCTCAGCTTCTCTGTGTCTGCGGCTCCTCCTCTTGCTGTAAAACATAGTACGAGAATGCAAGTGACAATATGTCTAAATGAACAGAGAAAGTATGATTTTGCAAGTGATAAGTACAGTAACAGATTTATTAACACTGCAGATGAAGACGTGCTGTAATCAGAAACGATAGTAACAGTTTTTGTCAGGCAAAACCACCATTCTGAAGCCTCATTCCACCTTAAAGGGTTGTGGGGTGGATGCAAGGGTGTAGATGGCCATTCATCTGTAAAATATGTCTCACCCGAACAAACTGCAGTCATTTCAAGCAACATTTTTGTTTTATTGACAATTACAGGCCCATGATCAGCTATTGATATGTTAAAACGATTATTCTGAGACCAAATTCCACTTTAAAAGAATAAGAAGTGGTGTAAGGTACTACTCGGCCAGTAATGTGCACAGTTTAACTCTTGATTGATATCAGACCACTTTATTGTAGATTCTGCATTTTATTAACAAGAAATGTACTCTAATAAATAAAATAAGTCATGAACATCAGTGGAAATTAAACTTTGTAAATCAACACACAAATCATGTCTTTACTGGACTTTACATACTTTCAATAAACAAGCATGAGACAAACATGAAACCTGAACAGTGAAGCAGCAACAAGCCTGGATATCGTTTCTGATTACAGCACGTCTTCATCTGCAGGGTTAATAATTCTGTGAATTTACACATATTGTCACTTGCATTCTCGTACTATGTCGGTTTTACACCAAGATGAGGAGCCGCAGACACAGAGAAGCTGAGCGAAACGACGCTAACAGGCAGCGCTCCCGCGGCCGTATGATCACACAACACCTGGAGCACCACCCACAGCTGACGTAGCGCCAGTGGCTGGTTCATGTTAAAAAGGAGAGGAATCAAAGCCCAACCCAAAAAGAAGAACTAAAACAGGAAAAAGGTGTTAATGAGCGGTGGTGATTGTACTGGAGGCTTCAGTTTAGCAGTTCTCAGTTTCTGAAGTAAACTATTTATTTTCTATCCATTTCTTATGCAGGTTAATCAGGTCTTGGAGAACTTAAACCTTTTTGTTGCTGTTGTTGTTAATTGAACTGACTTGTTGTTAGTGTATTAAATTGCATTTGTTTTGTATTTTTTTTATAACCTAATTTGATATTGTTTTGAACAAAAATGATGGAAATGTTGCAATTTAAAATTAAAATGTCACTGTTGCTCTGTTTTTTTTGTTTTTTTTTTTGTATAATTGACCCTTTACTAAATTAAATGATTGCTAAATGAATAATGTAAATTAATTAGCCTGAGTTTCATATGTCCTTATATTATTATTATTATTACCTTTACTTTCTAAAATTCCCATTTAAACTGGAGGTCATCTTATGCCAAACTAAATGCCAAAAGGTGTTTGCCTGTAGTGTGAATGCATCAGATCCACTGCAGCTCCGCTCCCCGGAAAAAAGTTCAGGCTCAGGATTCTTTTTTACTTTAAGCCCTGTGTGTGTGCCAGGATGAGTGGAAGTAGGTGAAGATATAGGTGTGTATGTGGAGAGGGATCACATACACCTGTGGGGGGGTCTGGGTGGGCCTGGGGTGGTGGGCTGTTGGTTTGGGCTCTCCCACTGTCCTTCTCCCCCTCCTCTCCTTCCACCCGAGGCATGTGGTGGGTGGGGCCTTCTGGGGTTGGTGGCGGCTCATTGGTTGTGGTTGTGTGTGTCCTGGTCATGGGGGATGGCTGCTCCTGGCCTTTCCTGCCCTGGGGGGCCTCCCAGGAAATGGGGGTGCCTACTGCCACCAGCAGCTCATCCTCTGGAGGGAAGTCTGCTTCCCTCTGGTGTTACATCCCCGGACCCTCTCCTTCCCCGCTCTCTCTCACACATGTAGGGATGTGGGAGGCGTCGCATCGTGCTGGGTGGAGGGGAGGGGGCATCTATGTGGCCTTCTTGGCTGCACCTCTCACATATAATTACACTTAGACATCAAAATTAAATAATACAACACTCAAAGAACGGGGCGTGCCATGCAGTGCATGGTGGGCGGGGCTGCTTGTGTGGCCTCGCTCCCAGCACGGCGTGGTTACTGCCCCTCAAATTTAATCACAAACAACACACAAACAGTCATGAGCAGAGAAGGTGAGGGCAATGGGTTCTCTCACACCCCAGTTTCCTGGGCGCCACCGGGGGTGGGCAGAGGGAGGTGGTTGCCCCAGGGGCCGGGATCCAGGCTGACTGTGCTGATGGGGAGGCTGCTGGCCCTGGGGGGATGCCCAGTCTGTCACATCTGGGTGGGGTGGGGTGGAGGGTGGTGGTGGGGGCCGAATTTGGGGCTTGCTAGGCTCTGGTCTGCAGGGGATGTCTCCCACAGGACATGATGGGAGGGTTAAGTGTGATGTGGGCGTGTGAGAGCGAGTGTTCGTGTGTGTGTGGGGGGGGGGTATAGGAGAGTGGGTGGCAATTTGGGGAGGCCTGGTCCTCCTGGGCATGGAGCAGGTCCTCTGCCTTGGGGGTGGACTGCCTCTGATCTCTAGCGGCCCTGGGCCCTTTGCTCTGGCCACCCTGGATGGGCAGTGCCTACCGGGGCCTGTGCCCCATGACCACGGGGGGATCTGGCTAGGGCCTTCCTCTGCAGCCCTTCGGGTGGCTCTGAGGTGGTCTTTGTGGTGGTGGGGGGGGCTGGGGTTGGTGCTCCAGGATGCTGCTGATGACCCGGCTCTCTGGGCCACCCTAGTCTGCCTCGAGCCTCCGTAGAGATATGGTCACATTTGCATAAATGTCACCTCACCTCTGATCCCTCCTCATTCTTCATCCTCTGCATGCTGACAGTCACTGAGGTGCCCAGTGGGTTAAAAATGATAAAATAACCTGGAATTCTCATATTAAACATGATCAAAGCAAACAAGCAGCATTTCTGTTCTGACCAAAACACATTCTGGACCACAGAGACCCTCCACGTTCTGGACCACAGAGACCCTCCACGTTCCGGACCACAAAGACCCTCCACGTTCTGGACCACAGAGACCCTCCATGTTCTGGACCACAGAGACCCTCCACGTTCCGGACCACAAAGACCCTCCACGTTCTGGACCACAGAGACCCTCCGCGTCTCTGAGTATTTTCGCTGACTATGTCCATCCCTTTATGACCACAGTTCAAGGTTCAAGGAATATTTATTATCCCTTGAGGGTTATTTGTTGTACAGCCAGCAGTAAAAACAATCAGTCACAAACACACAAATAACAATAAATATTTAAAATGTCTATGATAAAAATAATAAATTAATCAAGAACAAAATTAGAGCTACTTGTTCAGCAGGGCGATGGCTGCAGGGACAAAAGAGTATTTGTGTCTGTTAGTCCTACATCTTGGTAGGATGTGCCTGCGCCCTGATGGAAGCAGCAAAAACTCACGAGCCAATGGGTGGATTAAACGAGCCTTGTTTAGCACTCTGGCTTGATGCAGGGCTGAAAGGTCATTCAGGGAGATCCCTGCAATCCCCTGCAATCTATCCTTGTTCTTGAGAGAAAGGAGCCATACCAACAGATAAAAGAGGTTAAAAGTGATTCAATAAAACAAGAATAAAACATTTGCATAAAAGTCCTGTCAATATTAAAACTACGAAGCTTCCGATAAAAATACGTTCTGTGAGCTTCCTGAATACAGCGTCTGCATGAAGGTCAAAGGTCAGCCTGCCATCCAGGTGTGTGTCCAGGTATTTGTAAGTGTTCATCAGCTCTACTGCCTGGTTGTCAATCCTGACAGGAGAGATGTTCGGAGGATTCTTCCAAAAGTCGATGCACATTTCATTTGTTTTGCTGATGCTGACGTTTAAGAAGGATGACCTGCACCAGTCGGAGATGCAGATTTGGTTACTGGAACAATGATGGAATCTTTCCAGAGTGAAGGGACCTTATGCAGCTGGAGGGATGTTGAAAAAATTAAACTAAATATATCTGCCAGATGGACAGCACAGTTTTTCAGGACCTGATCTCCAACACCATCAGGACCAGGACTTTTCTTCTGATGCTACTTCCAGCAGGATAATGCACCATGTCACAAAGCTCAGATCATCTCCACCTGCTTTCTAGAACATGACGATGAGTTCACTGGACTCCAACGGCCTCCACAGCCACCAGATCTCAGTCCAGTAGAGCATCTTTGGGATGTGGTGGAACGGGAGATTCTCATCATGGATGCAGCCGACAAACCTGCAGCAACTGTGTGATGCTGTCATGTCAATATGGAGAAAACCTCTGAGGAAGGTTTCTTCTGTCTTGCTGAGGTACTGATTTAAATAAATGAGAGCGCTTGAAGTCAGCTCCATGGGGAAAGTGATGTATAATCTGATAATTGCAGGGTTTGGAAGGTCATATTATCTCCTGATAAGATTAATAACAGAGTCTCTGTGTCCTGATGTTGCCCCAGGCTGAGGGGAATGTGCCTGGGCTGCTGACACACTTCCATCCTACAGATGTGTGAAAGCTGGATTCTCCTGAGTTGACGGCGGGGATGCTTTGTGGGAGGGCGCCTCGTAGATTTCCATGTTGGAAAGATTAGTGTGTATTAGTGTTGTGTGCAGAGGGCTGGGACGTATTAAAGAGGAACATACTGTACATTTTTAGCATGATCACCCCGAGTCTGTTCACTGAGATCAGAGGATGTTTCAGTTCTCTGCTGTGAGCAGAGAAATGACCAGAAACATGCCTCTGCAGTCTTTCTTCTTCTGGTTTAATCTGAATGAAAATTTGGTGTTAAAAAGTGGATTTTTCCTCATCAAATTACTTGAATTACTGACGTTTATTTAGCCTTGGAACATCTTTTCCACCCTTCAGGTAAAGTTAAATAATTGAAATTAAATTTTAGATTATAAATTTTATACCTTTTATGTTATAGTTATATTATATATATGTTTTATGTTATTATATCATTTAGCATGATGTAATTATAAATGATTAACTTGGGCCACAAGCTCTCTACATGGATGGTGTCTGGTACTGGATTTACATGTCCTCCTTCATTTCTGTATTCCTTCCGCTCGCTGAATGTATTGTGCACCAAAGATGTGTTATTTTAGCTTTTGTTGCAACTTTACATCTTTTCAATCCACAATCTTCAGTATCTGGTAAACGTATAGTTTCATCGAGGTCACTTTAATTAAAACAATGATTATAACCATGCATTCTTATATGTGGTGGTACGGCTCCATTCAGGGACTTTTCCACTTTTCCATGAGCAAATGTAAAACTCCTAACGCAGGGAGGGCTGCAGGAAAAGACCGCTGGCATCCAGAACAAAGCTGCATCACGTCAAGCAAACACGTGCTGCTGGTCAGGTCCAGCAAGACTACATAAATTCAACATAAGTAAGATTTAAATAATAAATCCTATTATCAACAGGAGCCCGATACCCATAAAGCTCCTCTTGGCAAAGCAAACGCAGCAGCCAGACCATCATTCTGCCGCCACCGTGCTGGACAGGACAGTGTAGAAAAAAACTGTCTTTTGAGCCCATTTTGGGTTTTGGTTTTAATGTTTTGATTCCTGGACTGTTTCCCTCACATGGACTGGAAAAAACCAACCTAGAAATACGTTGAGGAAACAGAACTCTTCACTGTTGTTTTGTTTATTGTGTCTTTTTATATTAATTCTACCTGATTATTTATAGCAAATATTAACATAAGTAATAATGAATGTATAAATATCTATAGAACACTTACTGTGTCTATGTTTTGATACGGAACCGTTCTAGATTTCATACTGCACTAATTTGTGTTCTGTCTTCATTCACACACCGTGGCACCGTAGTTGGACTGGTTGTGTTTAGTCGACATCTCTCACCATTGGCAGCAGTTCAGTCCTCAGCCCTAACAGAGCGTTACACCGTGTTATCATCTCATTCCTGCCTCTGGATGTCAACGCCTGACATTATACCAGGGACACCTCTGCTGATCGCCTCGGACAGTTTATCAAGGTGGAGTCAGGGTGGAGGTGGGACAGTTACCAAGCGAATGTGCAGAGGACTGAGGGCTCTGCTGATGTGGGACCAGGCCATATGTTGATATGTGGGCAGAGCACAGGAACGAACGCTATGCTGGACACCTTCTCAGACCTGTAGGCCTCTCCAGGACGTTCCAGGATCTTTTCCCTCAGCCATCTTCAGTTAGCCTGGAGTAAGATTCCTCTTTTCAAGGGATCCATGATGACGCCATCAAGATTCCCAGTTCCAGAAAACAGCCCTGCATCATCACTGACCCAAGGCTTTTTCTGCAGCTGCAAGTAAAGAATGTAAAATATTAGTGTTTTTAATAAGGAAGCGCTTCATGATGCAATTGAAACTTGCTCGTCTCGACACAGTTTAGCGAAACTGGTTCATCCTTCACTTACTGGGTTGGTGGAACTGACCAAACTGTCCAAAATAACATTTTTAAAGAAGTAAAACTGGAAATATTCTTGCTTTTATTTTCTCATTCCGTTAACCTGGCGTCAAAGTGAAATAAGTTCTAGTTGGCTTGAGGTTTTTACAGATCAACAGAAAGAGAAATACACAGCAGAGCAGCCAGTGAGGGTTTGTTTTCAGCTCTGTGAAACATTAACAGCTGCTTTAGCTGAGCAGGGATGACCAGGAACAGCTGCAGGTAAAAGGCAGCACAACTCCTGGCAGCAACGTGGATCATTAGAAATGTTGAAGTGTGAAACTGCAACAAGCTGTGTAGAATCTCAGCTGTCGTGGTCTGAGGGGAGTTCGGTTTAACTCAGCAGGCCGGACTCCCCACGCCTCTGCTCTACCTTCACACTCCAACAACCCCACAGCCTGAACAAGGTGCTATAAACACTCCTCCACCCTTCGCACCATTAAGCTGCCACATGTCCGCTGAGAGGAGTGATTCAACGGACATTGAACTCAACAATTAGAGTGAATCAGCCAAGCAGATGTCAACACGACGCCACACACGGTGGAAAGGAGGATTTCTCTGTTTCCTTTGTGATTAAGAGCATGAAAATAGCCCGTTTAGATAATCCCTCCCTGTCAGCACCGTCACATCCCACGTTCTCACCGCCTCATTTCCATATGCCAATCATTGCAAGAGGAAGCACAACAAAGCCTGAAGACTGAGCTGCTTCTCTTCTTGAGCCGGTCAGACCTGGAGCAACACGACATGCTGCATTGCTCCGGGACCAAAGATGAAGCAGGACGAATTTCTACTTTCTCTGCCGGGAGGAGTCGGGCCCTGAACACAGCCCAATTCATTCCTTCTGGAGGGCCATTAATCTTTTGAAGCACCAGAATCACTTTCCCTCTCAGGAGATGGAGTTTTCTATTACAATCAACCAGAGCAAAGGGTGGCAGTGAAGGCATCGTCCTTGGTGGTGCCTTTCCCAATTTAAACTAAAACAAGGGAAGAATTGCATTATCTCATGGTGGCGTTACATTTACATGTTTTATTCGGAGCAAGGTCACCAAAATGAACCAACTTCTTCATCTGAACTGGTTCCCTTGACTTTCAAATGAGTTCAAACGAGTCCGTGTGATTTGACAGAGAAAGTGCAGAACAGCTGCTGTGTGTGTGTGTGTGTGTGTGTTTCCCTTCCTGTTTGATTGCTCGTGTACTTTTGCTTATATTTTAATTACTATTAAAACGATGATTTTTTTGTCCGTCTTCCTGCAGCAGTGGAATGAAAGAAGATGATTCTTCAGTCAGCTGGTCCTGATCCGTTAAGAATTTGACCAGATTTCTGTATTTCCCAGGTTTCATCAGTCCTTGTTGATGCTGCGTTCGGTAGTTCTAGTTCTAGTTCGGGAACTGAAACTGCTGATTAAAATGATGTGAAGTTGAGGTTGTTGAACACTGGGATATTTTTCACATCCTTGTGTTTTTAGTTGATCATTTGTTTCAGTTCCAGGTTTTAATACCAAATCCTAACATAAAATATTTTTAATTTTACTAAACTGATCAGATATTATTTTGTAGGTAACTGAAGGTCTACTCAGCTTTACTTCTGAGTGACTCTGCTTCTCTGAGGTGCTCTTCATTCTGAGTCCTGCTGCCAATGAACCAAATTTATTCAAAGTCGTTATTCCAGCCGTACGTTCCCAGACGGCCGTTGCTCCGTCCAAACTTTGTTTTGGGAGCTAATATGTGCCGATATGTTGACTAAATAATAAAAAGTCTCATTTCCAAAAATCTGGTTTCTAAAATTTGAGATGAGCAACTCACTGCTTTAGTTTCTATTCGTCCACGGGTTCTGTACTTTAGCAACTGCAAAGGTTTGTGAAAAATGGCGTTCATACCAGCAATATGAGAATGTGCTTTGTTGACTTCAGTTCATCCCAGACATCCTGATCTGCAACCTGCTGGACTTTGGCCTCTCCCAGCCCATCTGCACCTGGATCAAACAGTTCCTGACCTGACCCTCCTCAACCACTCTCAGCACCGGCTCCCCACATTTAGTCCTCGCCTCTATTCGCTCTTCCCCTATGACTGTTCTCCAGCCCACTCAAGCAGAAGTCGTATCACTAAATTTGCAGGTCACACCATCTCTGGGTTCTTCCCTGGAGATGACGCAGCTTGCAGGGATGAGACTGAAACGCTGGTGGTCAGAAACCTGGCCCTCAACTCCAAAGTAAAGGATATTAGACTTCAGGAAGAAGTGTGATGCACCACCTCAGGCTCTTCACGGTGTGGAGACATACAGACAGATGGACACAGGGACGGAACAAACCAGTGAAGAAGACGAGGAACAGGAAGACGAAGACAATGAGGACAACTATACAGACGGAGCTCAGACCGTGTGGGGCGGTTTATAACAGACATGAATTTCTGCCTTGTAGTGGTTTTAACTTTCCTCGTTACCTTGTGAGCTGCTTCTTGGTGGAGGGAAAGCATCCAGGCAAAGCAGACCTGAACGTCCGCGACGGCAACACTAATGGAGGAATATGGAAAACGGCGACGGAGGCCTGTGTCACTTAATCAATGTGAAACCCCGGCAGGGAGGGGAGCCACCTCCCGCGAGGGTGCCGAGTCCCCGGATTCATGTTCCTGGATCAAAAGGGGCTTTTAAACGGTCCCACATTCACAGTGTAACTCATATCCATCATACAGCAATGAAGGCCCCAAGGGGGGTGTTGAGAGGAGGTTTTCTCTGCCTGGGAGGTGCTTAATGTCATGGTCCATCTCAGTAACTCGATACTACAGAAAGCAGCTGCAGTCCTCACTGTCATCATCCAGCCGGGATGAAATTCCTCCTGAAAAAGCCCAGGAGCAGCAAGTCACCCCCTAGCTGGTAGAACCCATTAGGATCAGAAAAACCAGACAAACTCAGTTGATTTGGGTCACTTTTAATAATCAATGCAAGCGCGCCCAGGGGACACACGTTAAAATCTATTTCCTGCAGAGAGGCGAGCTGGTCAGCGGGTCTCTGCTGGCCCTGATCCTGGTCTGATCTCCGAACGCCTCGCTCGCTGCCTTCATCCTGACATCTGCTTCCTTGTTTTCTCTCGCCTGTTAGACACGGCGGTGATGTTGATGTTCATCACCGTGGCCTCTTAGTGTCTTTCTCACTTCGATCAATGCCGGACTTTTCCAGGGTTTGGTGCTTTTCCAGCCACACTGGACCACATGAAATGCAAAATGCCTGAAGAAGCTCATTTGGTTTATTCAAAGCCAACATAAAGCTGCAGCTTGCACGATAATATGAATATGGAAATGAAAAATAACAGAAGTTGTACAGCAGCTGACTTACTCTCAATAATTAACGACAATTCATTCAGTGCAAAAAACAAAACAGTAATTCTCTTTAAAAGAAGTCAAAATGATGTGAATGTGCTCATGAAGCAAAAGTAAACATGAAATTTGGATTGTATATTAAAAAAAAAAGCATAATAATCATGAAACTGGTTTAATGCATCAAAATAACTGTTGACCAAATAAATTCCTTCTGACTTTCAATTTAACAAAGTCCTGCTGAGTCTGAACGATGAGTAGAGGGTTCGGCTCTGAGAAAGTCCTGGTGCAGCTCCTTCCTCGGTTGTCACTGCTCCTGGATCAGCCGGGAGTCCGGGGAGACCCTCAGCTCCTCCAGCTCCTGGATCAGCCGGGAGTCCGGGGAGACCCTCAGCTCCTCCAGCTCCTGGATCAGCGACCTGGAGCCTCCTGACGGAGGGGCGTCTACCTTCCTCTCTGCTGTGAGGAGTGTGCTGGTGGGGGCGACAGAGGCAAGGGAGGTGGCCTGGTGCTGGAGAGGGTGGTCCTTGCCCGTCTCCTCCCCTCCTCCCTCACTGGATTCAGAGCAGCCTCGTCCTTCAGCCTCAGACTCCTCGCTGGACGAGTCGTCGCTGGAAGCTCGCTCCTCCTCCACCACCATCATGGCTGCATTCTCCAGCTCATCCAGCTCCAGCTCCAGGTCTTTCTTCTGCAGTGAGGTTTTCCGTAATGTTGCGGCCAGGGACGTCACCTTCCTGGACCTGGAACAGGGGACAGAAAGTAAAACAACTCAACAATAAAGTGGAAAAAGATAAAACTGGCTCAGCCTACTACAGTATGCACATCTACTAATCCAATATCTATAAAGCAAATCCCGTTCTCATATGATGCCACGTAGACCACGATGTGCAGAAGCCATGGGGCTCTATGACACATGGATGTTTAATAATGTAAGAAGATGAGCTGTAACGGGGGTCCAGACCCCCAGCCGCTGCTCTTTGCAGGAGACGATAAGAGACTGTGAGGCATCCCATCCCTCCTCCTCCTGGACTGGAGTGTACTTGTGGGCTGGCATGGTGAGGTCGGTGGGGTGACTATCTTAACTTTTGTCTGGACCAGTGCTTTGGTCTGCTGCCACAGATAATCTGGTGTGTCTGG
This sequence comes from Melanotaenia boesemani, assembly GCF_017639745.1. Lineage (NCBI taxonomy): Eukaryota > Metazoa > Chordata > Actinopteri > Atheriniformes > Melanotaeniidae > Melanotaenia > Melanotaenia boesemani. Next base: position 40,696,989 of record NC_055684.1, read on the forward strand.
AGATGTGTGAACGTGAACTCAGACTCTGGTTCGAAGCAAAGAAGTGAACTCTGGTCTGAAAACCAGGGGTCTTCTTTTCTACCAGTGAAGCCGAGAGAGGAAGTGATGAAGCTCAATTAGGTGGATCTGGCTGCTCATACTGGACACATTCTGGTGAAAACCAGGATCTGAGTAAAGTGCAGTGTGTAAACTTCTGTTTATCATCTTAGTTATGGAGGGATAAAATAATGCAGTGCTGGTGAGTAGAATCAAACAGATACTGCAAAACAGAGGCAGAGTACTAAAATACTAAAAACCGGCAGTGTTGTGCTGCATTGTAGTCAATAAAAGTCTGGATAAGAAGCGACGGCAGGCCGCAGCCCCACCACAAAATGTCTCCTGAGATTAAGTTTAAGAGAATGAACTCATTAACAGAGCATCAAACAAAGTTCCTGTCACATCAGTTTTAGAGGTGTCACTGCGGTCGACGCCACAGTCTGCTGGAAGTCAGCTGTTGTACCACTGACGACCGTCCTCCTACAAGGCTGCGTTTGTGTGAAGCCATCGGATTGTGTGGAGGCCCACGCCTGCACATTATTCATGCTGGGAGTATCTGCCAAAAACTTAAGTGGTTGTTATTCGCTCCTCAATGCAGTTAGAGATGTGTGCCGCCCCCATCGCCATGGTGATTACGAGCTGACCTGTGTGGGTCACTGCGATTCAGACTGTGTCCATTCAGGGTTAGGGAAAGGGTGCTGGGTGCATTCACGGGTATAAGAGGTATGTTTGGAGGGAGGCTACTTTTCATATGTGCACACACTTCACTCCACTTGCCCTCTTTGGCCCAATTAACCCACTGCTGAGCAGCAGGATGGCTCCTCATTACTGTGCAGTCCTAATGAGCTCCCTATGTTGGTGAATAGTGTTTATGGAGGCAGCATGCAGAGGCTGTGAATTCATCTAAGACCCAAAGAGAGACTGTCAACAGATCTTGTTCTTGTGCTATATCATGTACACACAAATTCTTTCCTGGAAGAAAAACAAAAGGAAAAAAAAACTACACAGAGCGGTGTTGCAGAGAGGCTTTTACCAGGAGAGAATCTGAAAAAAGTTGATTTTTAAACTCTCCAGCACCAAAACCTCTACTAACAAGTATTTTGTGGATTTATTTTATTTCTATAGCACTTCACATTGTATCCATTATTCACTCACACCTGGTGATGATAGCCACAGCTGCAGGAGGGTGAAGTGCCCAAGGACACGACAGATGACTGGGGGAGCGTGAATCGAATCGCCTACCTTCCGATAATTTTCATTGGATGGCCCGCCTAAGCCATTGCTGCCCCTGATATGCTACGAGGAACATGCCCAACTTTCATTGCTGGTATGAAAATCATTTATCCTTTTATTATTTGTTCCAACAACAGTGGGGGTATGGTGGTTCAGGTGGAAGAGAGGGCCGTCCAGTAATGGGAATATTGGCCATTTAATTCCCACTCCCCCAGTCATCTGTTGTTATGTCCTTGGGCACATCACCCTCCTTGCCTCCAGTGTCGACATCGCGAGATGGTGGGCACAGATTGGCTGCCATACTTCCATCAGTCTGCCCCAGGGGCAGCTGTAGCTACACATGTAGCAGCTGTAGCGACAAATGTAGCAGTTTTAGCTACACATGTAGCAGCTGTAGCGACACATGTAGCAGCTGTAGCGACACATGTAGCAGTTTTAGCTACACATGTAGCAGTTTTAGCTACACATGTAGCAACTGTAGCTACACATGTAGCAGCTGTAGCGACACATGTAGCAGCTGTAGCTACACATGTAGCAGCTGTAGCGACAAATGTAGCAGTTTTAGCTACACATGTAGCAGCTGTAACGACACATGTAGCAACTGTAGCGACACATATAGCAGTTTTAGCTACAAATGTAGCAGCTGTAGCGACACATGTAGCAGCTGTAGCTACACATGTAGCAGTTTTAGCTACACATGTAGCAACTGTAGCGACACATATAGCAGTTGTAGCTACACATGTAACAGCTGTAACGACACATGTAGCAGTTTTAGATACACATGTAGCAGCTGTAGTTACACATGTAGCAGCTGTAGCGACACATGTAGCAGCTGTAGCTACACATGTAGCAGCTGTAGTTACACATGTAGCAGTTTTAGCTACACATGTAGCAACTGTAGCGACACATATAGCAGTTTTAGCTACACATGTAGCAGCTGTAGCAACACATGTAGCAGCTGTAGTTACACATGAAGCAGCTGTAACGACATGTAGCAGTTTTAGATACACATGTAGCAGCTGTAGCGACACATGCAGTAGTTTTAACTACACATGTAACAGCTGTAGCTACACATGTAGCAGCTGTAGCGACACATGTAGCAGTTTTAACTACACATGTAGCAACTGTAGCTACACATGTAGCAGCTGTAGCGACACATGTAGCAGTTTTAGCTACACATGTAGCAACTGTAGCGACACATGCAGCAGTTTTAACTACACATGTAACAGCTGTAGCTACACATGTAGCAGCTATAGCGACACATGTAGCAGCTGTAGTTACACATGTAGCAGTTTTAGCTACACATGTAGCAGCTGTAGCAACACATGTATTAGCTGTAGCTACACATGTAGCAGTTTTAGCTACACATGTAGCAACTGTAGTGACACATGTAGCAGCTGTAGCTACACATGTAGCAACTGTAGCGACACATATAGCAGTTGTAGCTACACATGTAGCAGCTGTAGCGACACATGTAGCAGTTTTAGCTACACATGTAACAGCTGTAGCAACACATGTAGCAGCTGTAGTTACACATGAAGCAGTTTTAGCTACACATGTAGCAGCTGTAGCAACACATGTATTAGCTGTAGCTACACATGTAGCAGTTTTAGCTACACATGTAGCAACTGTAGTGACACATGTAGCAGCTGTAGCTACACATGTAGCAACTGTAGCGACACATATAGCAGTTTTAGCTACACAAGTAGCAGCTGTAGCAACACATGTAGCAGTCTTAGCTACACATGTAGCAGCTGTAGCAACACATGTAGCACCTGTAGTTACACATATAGCAGTTTTAGCTACACATGTAGCAGCTGTAGCGACACATGTAGCAGCTGTAGCTACACATGTAGCAGTTTTAGCTACACATGTAGCAACTGTAGCGACACATATAGCAGTTTTAGCTACACATGTAGCAGCTGTAGCGACAGATATAGCAGTTTTAGCTACACATGTAGCAGCTCTAGCTACACATGTAGCAGCTGTAGCAACACATGTAGCAGCTGTAACGACACATGTAGCAGTTTTAGATACACATGTAGCAGCTGTAGCTACACATGTAGCAATTTTAGCTACACATGTAGCAACTGTAGCGACACATGTAGCAGCTGTAGCAACACATGTAGCAGCTGTAGCTACACATGTAGCAGCTGTAGCGACAGATATAGCAGTTTTAGCTACACATGTAGCAGCTATAGCAACACATGTAGCAGTTTTAGCTACACATGTAGCAGCTGTAGCTACACATGTAGCAGCTGTAGCTACACATGTAGCAGTTTTAACTACACATGTAGCAGCTGTAGCGACACATGTAGCAGCTGTAGCTACACATGCAGCAGCTGTAGCTACACATGTAGCAGCTGTAGCTACACATGTAGCAGCTGTAGCTACACATGCAGCAGCTGTAGCTACACATGTAGCAGCTGTAGCGAGATATGTAGCAGTTCTAGCTACACATGTAGCAGCTGTAGCGAGATATGTAGCAGTTTTAGCTACACGTGTAGCAGCTGTAGCTACACATGTAGCAACTGTAGCGACACATGTAACAGCTGTAGCAACACATGTAGCAGTTTTAGCTACACATGTAGCAGCTGTAGCGACAGATATAGCAGTTTTAGCTACACATGTAGCAGCTGTAGCTACACATGTAGCAACTGTAGCGACACATGTAACAGCTGTAGCAACACATGTAGCAGTTTTAGCTACACATGTAGCAGCTGTAGCTACACATGTAGCAGCTGTAGCTACACATGTAGCAGCTGTAGCGACAGATATAGCAGTTTTAGCTACACATGTAGCAGTTTTAGCTACACATGTAGCAGTTTTAGCTACACATGTAGCAGTTTTAGCTATACATGTAACAGCTGTAGCTACACAACATCACCAGATATGAATGAAAATTGTGCGACCATCAAGCTTTGGGTGCCTTGAAAAGCGCTATAGCAATCTAATCTATTATCATCAGAGTTTATTAAAGAAATGAGCAGATAATGTTCTACCCCTATTTTAATTGTTAGTTTATAACCTGACTAGGAAATCTGATTTGTATATTTGTTTTATTTAGTTTTGCTGGAAGTTGGCAGAGGAAAAGACTGACAGTGAGGTCCACAGTTTATCAAGCCTTGATGCAATCAAGGAACTGCATGTAAGGGAGTATAGTTGGTGTTTGCTGATCTGAGCCAGATCTGCTGTGTGAGCACTGAGACAATGTGGAAGGACTTTACTAACCCAAACCAAAGTGGGAGGATTTTACTAAACTGAACCCAAGTGGAAGGACTTACAAACCCGAACCAAAGTAAGGGGACTTTACTAAACCAATCCAAAGTGGGAGGACTTTACTAAACCGGACCAAAGTGGAAGGACTTTACTAACCCGAACCAAAGTGGAAGGACTTTACTAACCTGAACCAAAGTGGGAGGACTTTACAAATCCGAACCAAAGTGGGAGGACTTTACTAACCCGAACCAAAGTGGGAGGACTTTACTAAACTGAACGAAAGTGAAAAGATTTTATTTAACCGAACCAAAGTGGAAAAACTTAATGTCAACATGTTGGAGATTTTGGTCCTGAAAGTTAGTGGTTAGGTCTTCAGGCTTCTTTATAACCAACAGTCTAAAATAAACAATACATCCAGACCACCGAGTGAGTTTCATGAGAAAGCTAATATGAATCCCTAACTGAAATTTAAATTAGTTGCCAGGAAACATAAGAGTGATATTTAGGTTTTTAAATGAATGATGGGCCTCAGTTGGCCCATCTGAACTTTATATTAAGCAGGTGGTCTGTTGTCTGGTTAAAGCTGCTACAGTGGTCTGGTCTTTTTCTAAACTTTACTGAAACAGAAGTAGTAGAGCGGATTGAATCTAGCTGATTTGTCTATGTTCTAATGTTTGTTCAGAACTGACTTTCCGGGATCTCAACTAGCAGTGAATGCAGTGGCCAGTTAACAATTAGGCTTGGAAAGCAGCACCACGCCAGTGCCTGGCCAGTGTGAAAGGGCTCTGTGTGGCGCTGGGATATTTGAAACTAATAATAGAAATAAACAACCTTATTTAGTTCTGTGCTGAACCCCATCAAGAATATAGATGAAAATGAAGTCCAGTGGCATCACACTGGTGAGAGTGACGCACCTGACACATGGTCCATCCACAGATTAGCAATCTATGGCTAGCTTTGTTACCAGGTGAACTTTGGTGTTTGACATGAAGAGCAAATACCAGACTTCATCTCAAAGATGACAGCTAAATCTGCGTTTCCCATCACTTTTGTTGAAGGTTATCTAAGCTTGATGAGAACCAAGAAAAACCACCCAGTCTAAAGAAACTGTCTGATGTTTCTGTAGGAGAGCTGAGAAGCTGTGTCTCAGCTCAGGTTCACGGACAGCGTTTACAGATTTGTACATAACTGTTCACTGAAAAACACTCGGAGCTGCTCTGTGGAACAAAGCCATGTAAGCCAATGAAAATATCAGGAATTTTCTTCCTACAGCTACTGCACACTGGAGGCTATAAAAGAAACAATATGTATACAGAACAATGCTAACAACATGCTAACACCAAACACTTATTTGAAGAATAGTCCAATAATTCTCAGTGATTCAGAATAGTATTTTTGCTTGCATATTCACCTATTACCCATCCAAAATTTAATGAAATAAACTAACAAAAGTAAATAAAGTAAAAGTAAATATTGTAATACATGAAACTAATATTGTAATCAAAGTAATATTGTAATAAATGTAACTGTAAAATTGTAATAAACAAAACTAATACTGTAATAAAAGTAACTAATATTGTAATAAAAGTAATATTGTAAGAAAAGTAACTGATATTGTAATAAAGGTAACTAATATTGTAATAAAATACTGTAATAACATAATACTGTCATAAAAGTAACTAATACTGTAATAAAAGCAATATTGTAATATAACAAATACTGTAATAAAAGTAACTTCGCTCTGGGCGCCCTGGATGGTCGAGGTCTGTGCCCTGTGATCATGGGGGGATCTGGCTTGGGCCTTCCTCTGCAGCCCTCCGATCCAGGGTGGTCTTCATGGTGGGGGGGGCTTGGGTTGGTGCTCCAGGATTGCTGCTGATAGCCCGGGTCTCTGGGCCGCCCTAGTCTGCCTCTAGCCTCCATAAAGGCGTGGTCACATCTGCAGGATCACACTCATCTCTGATCCTCCTCCTTCCTCATCCTCTGCATGCTGACTCAGCACTAAGGTGTCCAGTGGGTTTATACACTAAGAGATGCTTTGGTTCAGGTGTGTATTTCTGGTTTTTGGGTTGTTGTCATCCAGCATGATGACATAAATTCAAAATAAATAAATAAGATAAAAAATGTAATATTATTAAGAGGGGCCTCCTACCCATAAAGCTCCCCTTGGCAAAGCAAATTTGTTTGGCACAACACAACAGCCAGACCATCATTCTGCCGTCGCTGTGCTGGACAGGACAAGATAAAAAAAGAAAGTTGCAAATATTGCTACAAAAAAAAAAAAAAGTAACTAATACTTCTATAAAAGTAATTGTAATATCTAATGTGTCCAGATGATGTTTCATGTTTTCTGTGTAAATGTAAAACAAGGCAGGAGGAGAACTTGTTCCATCTTTTCCATCTTTCTGACTCACCAGATGCGACTTCAGTTTGTATGATGAGGTGAGTCCGTTCAGGTGGTTTGACACCTCTGGTCTAAAGCAAAGTGGTGGACCAACTAACGTCATCCATATTCCGGGGAAGCTGGTTTTTCCAGTTTGTGCAGCGGAACCACACGTTAACAAATAAAGACAAACATTTCAGACGCCTGATCTCATGTGGGCAAAGCTTGTAAATTAAAAGCTGCCAGAGGAGGCGACCAGCAGTATGTGTGAACAAGCTGCATTCCTGAGTCAGAAAGTAACCGAAGATAAGATCCCCAAGCCCTAAAGCAACAAATTGCATTTTCGGGAAGTGAATAGAGAATACGAAGACATTACTGTGACCTTTAGTGATGAGGATGATGAGTGTGCTCAGTCTGTAAGGAGCCTCCTTCCAACCCTAACCCTATAAAACACGAGGGCTTCCTGTGGCGAGCAGCAGGGCCGAGGAGCCTCCTGCACAACAGCCACTTCAAACACTGCCCTGTAGTCTCTTTCCCCCGTGGGAAGTCATTATTGAGTTAGCATTGGACTTGTTTTCTCTCCCCTCCCTCCCGTCTGTGGTGAGAGAAGCTCTGCTTGCGGTGAATACAAAGGCTCTTGTCTAGGAGGGGGAGGAATAATGTTGTACACAATCCAGTCATTACCACATGGCTGCTGTGGCTTGCCTTCATTAAACTGAGGAGGGGCGGCTTTTTCAAGGTTGGAAAACTTCAGCCGAGACAAAGACGCCTCCATCTGCTAAAGTCTTTGTATGAGGATGAGAAGAGAGAGTATCTGGGTCTGTGAAAGAGCCAAGCTAAATCACAGCCTTCCATTTCTTTCATCGGGCTGGTGCTGGCTGAAACGAGTCATTCAGGGAGTCTGTGCTCTTCAAAACACGTCCCATAAAGCTTCTCCTCAGATGTATAAATCTGTGTAACATAAGCACCGGGTTCCCTCGGAGTAGCTCGTAAATGCCTCCCTCCCAAGCTGAGGGTGATTGATGCCGACACCGGCAGACGCGACCCGTTGGCGGGACTGGATGCCGGAGCGCTCCGATGCACTGCCAAGAAGTCCGACTCCACATATGAGAAACTCGGATGCATTTATCCGAAGAGAGCACGTCTGAGTTCAGCCAACAGCTCTTTCTTCCGTTTCCATTTCAGTTAGCTGTGGTGTGCTGAGGAAACGTGCTGCAGGTCATCTTCATCTACAAAACCCTGAAGTTTACACGATGAACACGCTTCACAAACGACTTCACATGGATGCTCCAGAACATAAAAATCTCACCCATCTGCTCTAAAGTCTGCTTTCCACCAACAGGTCCGGCTCAGTGGGGTAAATCCTGATCTCTGCTGCGTTTCCACAGCAACCGTACGGTTCTTCCTGTAATTCTAACCAAGAAGAAGATGAGCCAGAACCAAAGGAGAACAGTGGAAGTCCAGCAGGTTGTCTTCTTTCTTCTTGTTTTCTGTCTTTAAAAAAAACAATAAATCCACCGTAAATTTAAACATGGAGCTGTTCCTGCTTTGTTCTTATTGCTGAGTCATGATTCGTTCCACCAATCAGAGGACTGCATTGTTTCCAGCTTCACCCTAAAACTCTGCGTTCTGGACTGGTGTCCAGCAGCGGCTGGAGGATCAGAAACCACATCCAGGATGCCATGTGATGTTGCAGCTGAGTTTTGCTTTAGAAACTGCATCACACGCTAGCAACACGCTAGCAAGCGGATATGCACACACCAGCTGACTCCGCAAAGAAACACAATGGATCCAGAACTGGTCCAGAACATCTGACTGTGTTCTGATGGGAAGAAGATTGTCCGGAGAAGAATGCGGCACCAGCTTCTTCACATCCTTCACAACACAGCGAGGAAACAACTGTGTGCTCAGTCAGAGGCTTCTTCAGGTCTGTCATGCCTGCCAGCAGCCGTCGCCCTTCAGCCAATTCATTACGACTTATTTCTTTAAAAAAATACATAAAAATTTCTCTCCGAAAACAAATAAAGTTTTAATTAATTTCTTTATTTAATTTAGAGACTGAAGAAGAATTCCAAGTTTGAACTGAATATGAATAAAACTTTGATTTGATGATTGTTGCAGCATAAACAACGTTATTATAAAAGAGGCTGTATATTTATTACAGTTACCTCTGCACAGAGGCTTCCTCAGCTTTTTATGTAAATAATGACTTCAGAAATTCAAAAGAAAAGTTGTGAAAATAATGCACAACTCTTTTTATCAGTGGACTAAATCCGCTGGAGATTTAATTGACTTAACGTCTTATTTAGTTGAAAAAAACCCCAGAAAAAGTTCCACATGACTGAATGAAAACTACAACGAAATGAGAAGCTGCTGTTTAACTTAAAACAGGAGGAAATGCGTCATCCTGCAAGCAGAATATGAAGGAAGCATTTTTCATGATGTTTGCAGGACGTGATATTAAAACTGACTCGAGAGAAGCCGTGGAGACAAACGGACATTTTGTCCTCAACCAGGTGAGCAAAGCAGAAGCTGATTTCACGCTGCAACACTGACGTAGCGAGATGGCCTGGCTGTAGCTACCTGATAGAGACTGGGTGGAGCAGGTGTTCATTATCAACATGCTGGACACGGGAGAAACACCACGCACTGCGAGCGATGCTGCAATCTGACGGTGCTGCAAATATTTAACATGGATTAATGTCTTTGATGCTTAAATATTCTCTACTAAATTAATTGAACATTTCATTTTAAAGAGCTTCCAGCTTCACTGTGGGACGTTCTTCTTGTTTTACACGGACAGATAATGGCTGCAGACGTTTCCTGTTTGTCTCACAGCTCGCCGCTGTGGCCTTTTGAAGCTACAAAAACAATAAAACTTTAACCGGTGTATTGAAGAGGAAATCTGGAGAGGCCCCGCGCTGAGAAGACTTCTCTTTCTTTGCTGGTGACATTTGCTCTTCCCAGCAGGGCCTTGCTGGATCTCCATCGGGGCTGAGACAGCAGACCCAGCAGCTCCTTTTCTTCTTCAAAGCTTTCAGACCATTTAGACTTACAACCATCAATACTGGAAACCCAAAGGAGCACAGTTCTTTATCAAAGGTAAAAACACAACGTCCACATTATAAACAGCCCATCTAGAGATGATGAAATCTGACTTGTTTCCATTAATTACTTCATTCCATTTGATTCTCTTGTCTTTGCTTTATCGAGTCTGTCAAAAGAAAATCAGACTTTTTTCTAAGGATGCATCCACACCAGGATGGTCCAGGTGGCTCGGTTCGATTGGGAGGGGAATTCAGAAACATTTTGCCTCTTCATTTGGTTTTTCACACAAAACTGAAGCAGAACAAACCAGCTGGACGTCACATATTTACAACAGCTGCTCACTAGAGGGCAAAATTCCCCAAAACAACCCCTTAGAAAAGACGTCGTATCTGACACGTCGCGCTTACATCACGTCCTGCCTTTGAACAGGGGCCTGCCGTTTTTAAGCGGACCAGGATCCACCTCTCTGATCCGTACCAGTCTGAGGAGGGTTCACTTCAAACCAACCGTACCATCCATGGAAGAGGACCGGGTTTGTTTAAAGTGGACCCATCAGCAATGCCAGGAAGTCCCAGCACCAGCAGAAAAGCCCATTTGTGCTCCCTTACGTACGTAAATAGTGATTTCTGTTTCAAACGTCATACGCCACCGACCTCATACCTCCACGCGTTGCCATGGTTGCTGAGTCAGTTTCAGACACGGTTTAGCAGCGGCATCACTATAACGTTGTTTCAAGCACCCAACACACCCTGAACACTCACAGTCTTCAAAAGCTCGCACAGTTTCTACAGTTGTCCTCATCTTCATTCTTCTTCTTTTTCTCCCTTCCTGATCCTCTTCTTCTCTGGTTTGTTTCTTTCTCTGGTCACATGGCAGCTGTTCTGCTCAGTACTGCCCCCGTGGTTTCCGGTGGTTTCCGGTGGTTTCCTCGGTCTTCTGCGTCAAGCGACCGAGAGCTAAGCTCCCTGAAAACGGACCAGCTGTCCGTCCGTCTGCGTCCAGCATCAACACCGCGGTGTCAACGTCACACAAGGAACGCTTCTTCAGCTGCGGTGGAAAGATGCATTTGCTTAAATTCTCGAAGGATTGAGATTTCCTTATTTACAAAGAAAAAAATGACAAATTCTATGGAGTCCGAAAAGGAGCAGGATGGAGTAAAAACGCTTTGATCTTCCTTAGAAAATAATAGATACAGGAAAAAATAAAAGTAGACATGTACGCATACGTACTCATGTACACATCTGAATGTATACGTACATGAGTACACACACAAATACTCATATTTAATTGTACTGGTTTACATACATTTGCTTTCTCTTTATACTTTTTGAAAAACATTTCTTTGAATTTTTCCTAAAACTGGACAATGTTTGGACATCGAGTTCTTATTGAGGTTCAGCATGTACTTTTCAAACTCACACTTAAAATCTCCACATTTAACTTTCCCCTCAGATTGTCTCCCCTTCATGGTTAAAGAACAATTTTCCAATAACATAATAACCACAAACAGGTTAAAGGCCAGTGCCTGAATGTGTGTGTGAACGGGTGAATGTGATCTAGGATGTAAAGGCCTGAGGACCGCGAGGCCAACCGGTCACTCGGCATCAGAGGGAAAGAAGCATCCAGGAGGACTACAACCCCCCTGCAGACCTGTGACAGCTCCACCTCTCTGCTACACGAGCTAAATGACTTCTTCGCTCGTTCTGAAGTACACAGCAGGGCACCTGCACAGAAGTCTCCACCCCCTCCTGACGAACAGACGTTGACGCTGTTCCCGGACCGCGTAAGGAGGACACTCAGCAGGATCGGTGCTCACAAAGCTTCTGGTCCTGGTAACAAATCTGGTCGTGTGTTGAGAGACCGGGGAGCTCGCGGATGTCTTCACGGACACCTTTAACATCTCGCTGAGCCACCATCCCTGTCCCGAAGAGGTTGTCCTCCTGTTTCCATGACTACCATCCGGTAGCCCTCACTCCTGTTCTTATGAAGTGCTTTAAACAATTAGTATTGCACTACATAAAGTCTGTCCTCCCACCCTCCCTGGACCCCTTCCAGTTCAGCATTCAGCACAATCGTCCCCCAACAGCTCATTCTTAAACTGGACCAGCTGGGAATTAACACCTCCCTGTGCAACTGGCTGCTGGACTTCCTGACCAGGAGACCACAGGCGGTTCGGGTTGGCAGGAACTCATCCAGCATCACCACACTGAACACGGGATCCCTTAAGGATGTGTGCTGAGCCCCCTCCTCTTCACTCTGCTGACCCACCATTGCACACCGTCGCCCAGCTCCAACCTCCTAATCAGGTCTGCAGAAGACACGACTGTGGTGGGTCTCATCAGCAACGAGGATGAGCCAGACTACAGGAGCAAGGTGGGCCGCCTGGCCTTGTGGTGCGAACACAACAATCTCTCTCTGAACGTGGAGAAGATGAAGGAGATGGATGTGGACTTCAGGAGGGCGGCCTCCAGCATGCATCCCTCACCGTCAGTGATGCTACGGTGGAGAGAGTGAGCAGCACCACGTTCCTGGGTGTGCTAGAAACTAAGAACCAGGTTAAAAACACACAGCCGATTAGACATGTGAAACGACAGATGTACAAGGAGCGGCTAGGAATACAGCTAACTATCGTGTAACAATGCATGGAAGCGTTAGCAAATAGCATCATTAGCTTTTTTTTTTAGCTATTGTCATTAGTTATTTCTGGCCAGCAAACGTTTCCACCTCTGGTGGCTTCGTGGTACATTTGCAACAACAGAGCTAATGTCAGAAAGAAAAGAGAACTTTTATTTCCTTTTAAGTGTTAACGAAGCTCGCTAGTGTAAAATCTACTAGTTACTGCACATCTACAGATCAGGGTCAGAAACAGCAAAGGAAGCAGGGACGTCTTCTCCAAGTCATTGGTGCTGTGCAGACTTTTGATCGTTTATGTGATGAGAGAAATTATGACCAGGTTCTGGACCTATGGTCAAGTCCTGCAGGGGTGGGACTCGTGGTCCAGGGGGTGGGACTTGTGGTGCAGCATGGAGGGTACATGTTACTCTGTGCTGTTATTTAATGTTCTCCAGATCTGAATCCAGCAGAGAACATCTGGGACATCATGTCTCCATCCACCAACGCCATGTTGACCACAGACTGTCCAGGAGTTGGCGGATGCTTTAGTCCAGGTCTGGAGGAGATCCCTCAGGAGACCATCCACCACCTCATCAGGAGCATGGCCAGGCATTGTAGGGAGGTCCTACAGGCACGTAGAGGCCACACACACTACTGAGCCTCATTCTGACTTGTTTTAAGGACATTACATCAAAGCTGGATCAGCCTGTAGTTTGTTTTTACACTTTAATTTGGAGTGTGGCTCCAAATCCAGACCTCCATGGGTTAATAAATCTGATTTCCATTGATAATCTTTGTGGGATTTTGTTGTCACCACAATCAACTATGTAAAGAACAAAGTGTTTAATAAAGTTTCATTCATTCAGATCGGGACTGTGGCAGATATATTTCTGTTAGAAAATGAAGTTCAGGATTATTGTTCATTTCGTCAGAAGTAAAAAAAAAACATTCTGAACTAGCAGCACTGCGCTCGTCCAAAGCGTTACCATCGTATTAAATCTGCCCATCATGTAAATACAGCTGATCGATCATCCAGCGTCCATATAAACATGTCAGCTGGAATCTCCCATCAGATTGATTTCAGTTGGTTAGATATATTAATAATAATAATATTCGCCATGCAAACGTAGCTACTGAGTGCAAATATTTTTTAAATCTATTTTCTTGTCTTTAAGTTGGAAACCAGGAACTTTTTTTTCTTTTACATCATTTTCCTCAAATATCTACATTAGAAGAAAGTCTGTTTATCCTGTTTTTATAAAAGTTTTATGTTTTTCTTTATTTTAAAATCTAAAAATAAATAAAAATGTGGTTCTTTAAAAATAACAAACATCCTGTGTTGGCTCTTCATTAAAATATATATTAAGTTGCCTTTTTGAAAAGTCTGGTAACATCTGTGTCTCTAAAGGAGTTTTATTTAGCTGGCTGAGGGAAAAATGGCTCTTTGGATTGGAAAGGCTGCAAACCCCTGCACTAAACACATAAACAGGTTTAGCAGCAGTTTTCTCTTTAAACAGCAACAGTTAAAATATTTCTTCATATATAAAACCACAAATTTATGAGAAAGAAGGATGAAATGTTCAGGATTTACTAACTAAAAGGTAAAAAGTCAGCAGGATGAATTTAAAGCTGTGAAGCTGCTTCTTCTAAACACAGAAGGAACAATATGTGATGAATATCAGCATCAGGTGAACAGACAGAAAGCAGGATGAGAATCTCACAGCTTCTAGATGGTGAGGAGAGAGAAATATTCACAATATGCACAATAACTTCCATCCATGCACCTTCACTGCTTCATTATCCACATTTCTGGATATAAATTCTCTAAACTTTCATTCTTAGCTTGACTGTTTAGCTTCACCTCTGCACCTGCAGCCTCCGCTACCGGGAGTTAAGGGGTTAACATCTGGTTTCCGGGTGTAGCGTCAGGTCTGTAGATGTAACTATAAACATGTGTGGTATCCACAGAAAGTCCAGAATCTCAGCTACCAGCTCAGTAAAACCATTTCTATCACCAACACACACAGTTAAGACAACAATAATTAAAAGACCAGCTACACAAAGTCTGAAAAACATGTAAACACAGATGATGTTTCCCCATGAACACGAACAAATGACTCCTCTACTGAAAGCTCACATCTCACAGATTCCACAGCTGGAAGTTTCATCTTAATATGACCAAGATTCACCGAACCAGAGGCAGAAGAAGACCCGATTTATGCTGCACGCTTGTAAAAGTCAGAAAACATGGATTACCTTTGCTGTCTGGCATAAATTAAAACCGCATTTATTAAAAAATAAATAAATAAAAAGTTTCCCTCCAAAAATCACGATGTTCTGCTATCTGCAGGTTTAGACAAAGAGAAACGTCGGTTCTTCTTCTTCTTTCTTAAGTTCCAGACAGAAAACGTCTCTTCATGTTAATAAACCCGCTCTGTCCTGATTATATCATCACCGCTGCAGCAGGGAGGGAGACATGGATTAAAAATATTAACGGAGTTAATTAAGAGTTGCGTTAACGCGCGATAAATGCGTTAACGTGCCCAGCACTAATTATTTTTAAAAGATCAGATTATCAGGAGGAGGCTTATACCCATAAAGCTCCCCTTGGCAAAGCAAATTTTTCGGCACAACAGCAGCCAGACCATCAATCTGCCACCACCATGCTGCAGCACGAGATCCAATCATCTCTAAATCCTGCTCGTTTCTAGCATTCCAGCATCTGAAACATCTTTCTGAGTGGAATTCAAGACCTTTGGTAAAGTCTAGAGGAAGTTGGTGATGGTGGGGTCCTCACTGAATCCCTGTAGACCTTATAGTGTCTGCATCTGGGCGCCGAGCCTACAGCAGCAGATTGCTTCCTGAATTCTGGCCAAGAGGAAAACTGCTCATTAAAGAGAAATGTGCTCATTGGGTCATGTTAGAAATCTGTACGTCATTTTAAAATATGATCCAGGACGAGAAGAGAGCTCATGGAGCTGCTTCATCTGGGACTTAAACGCAGACTTCGGATGCTTGGCTTGCAGTGCCGGTGGATGGTCACACCCATGGAAGGTGTGGGAAGCACCTCCACCCGTAGTCTTCCAAGTTTCATAGAGAGCCAATCAATCCATCAATCCACTTTCTAGTACCGGGTCGTCCTCTTCATCGGGTCCACCTTCTAGTACCGGGTCGTCCTCTTCATCGGGTCCACTTTCTAGTACCGGGTCGTCCTCTTCATCGGGTCCACTTTCTAGTACCGGGTCGTCCTCTTCATCGGGTCCACTTTCTAGTACCGGGTCGTCCTCTTCATCGGGTCCACTTTCTAGTACCGGGTCGTCCTCTTCATCAGGTCCACTTTCTAGTACCGGGTCGTCCTCTTCATCAGGTCCACCTTCTAGTACCGGATCGTCCTCTTCATCAGGTCCACCTTCTAGTACCGGGTCGTCCTCTTCATCAGGTCCACCTTCTAGTACCGGATCGTCCTCTTCATCAGGTCCACTTTCTAGTACCGGGTCGTCCTCTTCATCAGGTCCACCTTCTAGTACCGGATCGTCCTCTTCATCAGGTCCACCTTCTAGTACCGGATCGTCCTCTTCATCGGGTCCACCTTCTAGTACCGGGTCGTCCGCTTCATCGGGTCCACCTTCTAGTACCGGGTCGTCCTCTTCATCGGGTCCACTTTCTAGTACCGGGTCGTCCTCTTCATCGGGTCCACTTTCTAGTACCGGGTCGTCCTCTTCATCGGGTCCACTTTGTAGTACCGGATCGTCCTCTTCATCAGGTCCACCTTCTAGTACCGGGTCGTCCTCTTCATCGGGTCCACCTTCTAGTACCGGGTCGTCCTCTTCATCGGGTCCACTTTCTAATACCGGGTCGTCCTCTTCATCAGGTCCACTTTCTAGTACCAGGTCGTCCTCTTCATCGGGTCCACCTTCGAGTACCGGGTCGTCCTCTTCATCAGGACCACCTTCTAGTATCGGGTCGTCCTCTTCATCGGGTCCACCTTCTAGTACCGGGTCATCCTCTTCATCAGGTCCACTTTCTAGTACCGGGTCGTCCTCTTCATCGGGTCCGCCTTCTAGTACCGGGTCGTCCTCTTCATCGGGGTCTACCTTCTAGTACCGGGTCGTCCTCTTCATCGGGTCCACTTTCTAGTACCGGATCGTCCTCTTCATCAGGTCCACCTTCTAGTACCGGGTCGTCCTCTTCATCGGGTCCACCTTCTAGAACCGGGTCGTCCTCTTCATCAGGTCCACTTTCTAGTACCGGGTCGGACCTTTTTAATCCTGGTGTGATAGATGAAGCAGGTGGTGGAAACCTTCCTCAGAGGTTTTCTCCATATTAACATGACAGCATCACACAGTTGCTGCAGGTTTGTCGGCTGCATCCATGATGAGAATCTCCCGTTCCACCACATCTCAAAGCTGCTCTACTGGACTGAGATCTGGTGGCTGTGGAGGTCGTTGGAGTCCAGTGAACTCATCGTCATGTTCTAGAAAGCAGGTGGAGATGATTTGAGCTTTGTGACATGGTGCATTATCCTGCTGGAAGTAGCATCAGAAGATGCTGCTCTGGATATTTTCTCTTCTTCAGACTATTCTCTGGAAACCCTGAAGATGGTTGTGGGTGGAAATCCCAGTAAATACTCAGACCAACAACCATACCACATTCAAAGTCTCTTAAATCCCCTTTCTTCCTCATTCTGATGCTCTGTTTGAACTTCACCACATCCACACGGCTACATGCTGCCGTGTGATTGGTTAGATATCTGTGTTAACAGGAAGTAGAACAGTGGAGGTGATGAAGTTAGTGTATGTGTGTTCATGGTTGGTAAACTTACTTCACCCTCTGGATCCAGATGCAGTAGTCTGTGATGTACAGATCATTCAGGATGTAAGCCGGGTCGTTCTCTCTGAAGATTTTGTGGATATCCAGCAGACATTTGAGGACGCAGGTTTTTCCTGGACACAGGAATGCAGCATGGCAGGCAGAAGGAAACAGCGTGTTATTTCACCTTTATTATGGGTGACAAAGTGCTCCAGCAGCTGGCAGATGGCATCCATCTTAAAACCTGCAGTCAATCAATCAATCAACCTTTATTTATATAGCACCTTCTCATACCCCAGGGTACCCAAAGTGCTGTACAGATAAAATAAAACATCAAATCATAATAAAACAAGCAGTTTAAAACAATAAAATAACAGATAAAAATATAAGTAAATTAAAAGACCTAGCCTAATGATCCCGCTCTCTAGGGTTAAAAGCCAAAGTAAAGAGATAAGTTTTCAAAAGACATTTAAAATTGTTCAGATCTTTGGCAGACCTCACAGAGAGATGTAATGTGCTGTCACTGTTCCATACATAAAAGCTGAGGTATGAGACGACAGCCTGCTGCAGGCATCTCGTCTACGTGGTTTAAGAAGTGTTTAAGAAGCATCTCATCTGGGACAATACACACAAGTAGTTTCTGGTTTTGATTCCCAGGATATCAGTTTAATGGTGTAAAAACCAGAGTTTGCTGTGACTGTGTGATTTTGTAGCCCGGAACCCGTCGTAGGCAAGCTGCAGTGCAAATTTCACTCATTTTACACACAAAGGTCTAAAATCCTTCATCTTTATGCGTTTTAAAATCCCCCTAAAGCTCATCCACAGAAGTGTTCATGTCTGGCAGAGGCTTTCTGCTAGGCTTAGTTATTGGTACATTTAAGTCTGTACCTGGTTATTCAGTCTAGTCCACGAGGCTACAGAGTGTGTTTCATTGCAGGTGACGCCACATTAAAGCATGGAAACAAGGACTGCTGCTGTTAATATGGATCCAGTACGAAACACTGAGAAATGTCTGGAAATGCAGGCGAGTTCTGCTGACGGAGGTTGAGGTTTGATTCCTGACTTGCCGCTCCAAACCGATCCCACCCACGCAAAGACTAAAACTGACATTATGTTCACACTATAATGTTTTTCTTCTTATTTATGCATGCCTTATGCTTGTATGTATAGACAGACATCCCTGTGAGGGAAATTTTCTGTTACTGCAGAGCCATCAGAATAAAATAAATACATAAATAAAAAACAGATATAAGAAAATGAAAACAGAGAGAAATAGAAAATAAACTCAACATAAACAAAGGAAGCCCTAATAAATAAAACTTTTCTACACACACTATCCAGAACCACGACGATGGATGGTAGGTGTGTAAACGCAGAGCTCTCACACATGGAGTTACTGATCTGGGAAGGAAGGATTCCTGAACCTCTTCATGAAGGGGAGCTGCAGCGTCTGGTAGAGAAAGAGCTCGGCTGGCCTCCGCTGTGTGGTGGATGTGAGGACTGGTCCATGATGGAGACCAGCTGGCTCAGGGACCTCCTGTCTCCAGGTTGTGTCCAATGACCTTACAAGCTTCATGGATCCACTTCATGATCCTGCTGTTCCCCAGCAGTTTGCTGCAGACATTAAAGGATCTGAGTTCCTTAGGAAGGAGAGTCTCCCCTCCCCTTCCTAAACACAGTGCTGATCTTCCAGTCCAGTCTGCTGTCCACGTGCACACCCAAGTATTTCTAGCTGTCCACAACCTCCACCTCCTCACCAGGATCCTGATGGACTGGCGGGCAGGTTTCCTCCTAAAGTCAATCACTATCTCCTTCATCTTGTTCACATTCTTAAAGAGCCGGTTCCGGCTGATCCACTCCACAAAGTGGTTCACTAGCTCCCTCTAATCCGCCTCCTATCCATCTCTGATCCATCCAACCACAGCAGGGTCGCCAGAGTGTTTCTGCAGGTGTATTTAGTAGTACAGGTGTATTTAGAGGTACAGGTGTATTTAGTAGTACAGGTGTATATAGAGGTACATGTGTACTTAGTAGTACAGGTGTATTTAGTAGTACAGGTGTATTTAGAGGTACAGGCGTATTTAGTAGTACAGGTGTATTTAGAGGTACAGGTGTATTTAGTAGTACATGTGTATTTAGAGGTACAGGCGTATTTAGTAGTACAGGTGTATTTAGTAGTACAGGTGTATTTAGTAGTACAGGTGTATTTAGAGGTACAGGTGTATTTAGTAGTACATGTGTATTTAGAGGTACAGGCGTATTTAGTAGTACAGGTGTATTTAGAGGTACAGGTGTATTTAGTGGTATAGGTGTATTTAGAGGTACATGTGTATTTAGAGGTACATGTGTATTTAGAGGTACAGGTGTATTTAGTAGTACAGGTGTATTTAGAGGTACAGGCGTATTTAGTAGTACAGGTGTATTTAGTAGTACAGGTGTATTTAGTAGTACAGGTGTATTTAGAGGTACAGGTGTATTTAGTAGTACAGGTGTATTTAGAGGTACAGGTGTATTTAGTGGTATAGGTGTATTTAGAGGTATATGTGTATTTAGAGGTACATGTGTATTTAGAGGTACAGGTGTATTTAGTAGTACAGGTGTATTTAGAGGTACAGGCGTATTTAGTAGTACAGGTGTATTTAGAGGTACAGGTGCATTTAGAGGTACATGTGTATTTAGAGGTATAGGTGTATTTAGAGGTACATGTGTATTTAGAGGTACAGGTGTATTTAGTAGTACAGGTGTATTTAGAGGTACAGGCGTTTTTAGTAGTACAGGTGTATTTAGTGGTACAGGTGTATTTAGAGGTACAGGTGTATTTAGAGGTACAGGTGTATTTAGAGGTACAGGCGTTTTTAGTAGTACAGGTGTATTTAGAGGTACAGGTGCATTTAGTGGTACAGGTGTATTTAGAGGTACAGGTGCATTTAGAGGTATAGGTGTATTTAGAGGTACAGGCGTATTTAGTAGTACAGGTGTATTTAGTGGTACAGGTGTATTTAGAGGTACAGGTGCATTTAGAGGTATAGGTACAGGTGTATTTAGAGGTACAGGTGTATTTAGAGGTACAGGCGTATTTAGTAGTACAGGTGTATTTAGAGGTACAGGTGCATTTAGTGGTACAGGTGCATTCAGAGGTACAGGTGCATTTAGAGGTATAGGTACAGGTGTATTTAGAGGTACAGGTGTATTTAGAGGTACAGGTGGATTTAGTAGTACAGGTGTATTTAAAGGTACATGTGTATTTAGAGGTACAGGTGTATTTAGTAGTACAGGTGTATTTAGAGGTACATGTGTATTTAGAGGTATAGGTATATTTAGTGGTACAGGTGTATTTAGAGGTACAGGTGCATTTAGAGGTATAGGTACAGGTGTATTTAGAGGTACAGGCGTTTTTAGTAGTACAGGTGTATTCAGAGGTACAGGTGCATTTAGTGGTACAGGTGTATTTAGAGGTACAGGTGCATTTAGAGGTATAGGTGTATTTAGAGGTACAGGCGTATTTAGTAGTACAGGTGTATTTAGTGGTACAGGTGTATTTAGAGGTACAGGTGCATTTAGTGGTACAGGTGTATTTAGAGGTACAGGTGCATTTAGAGGTATAGGTACAGGTGTATTTAGAGGTACAGGCGTATTTAGTAGTACAGGTGTATTTAGAGGTACAGGTGCATTTAGTGGTACAGGTGCATTTAGAGGTACAGGTGCATTTAGAGGTATAGGTACAGGTGTATTTAGAGGTACAGGTGTATTTAGAGGTACAGGTATATTTAGAGGTATAGGTGGATTTAGTAGTACAGGTGTATTTAAAGGTACATGTGTATTTAGAGGTACAGGTGTATTTAGAGGTACAGGCGTATTTAGTAGTACAGGTGTATTTAGAGGTACATGTGTATTTAGAGGTGCAGGTGTGTTTAGAGGTACAGGTGTATTTAGAGGTACAGGTGTATTTAGTAGTACAGGTGTATTTAGAGGTACATGTGTATTTAGAGGTACAGACGTATTTAGAGGTGCATGTGTATTTAGAGGTACAGGTGTATTTAGAGGTACAGGTATATTTAGAGGTACAGGTGTATTTAGAGGTACAGGTGTATTTAGAGGTACAGGTGTATTTAGTAGTACAGGTGTATTTAGTAGTACAGGTGTATTTAGAGGTACATGTGTATTTAGAGGTACAGGTGTATTTAGAGGTACAGGTGTATTTAGAGGTACATGTGTATTTAGAGGTACATGTGTATTTAGAGGTACAGGCGTATTTAGAGGTACATGTGTATTTAGAGGTACAGGTGTATTTAGAGGTACAGGTATATTTAGAGGTACAGGTGTATTTAGTAGTACAGGTGTATTTAGAGGTACATGTGTATTTAGAGGTACAGGTGTATTTAGTAGTACAGGTGTATTTAGAGGTACATGTGTATTTAGAGGTACAGGCGTATTTAGTAGTAAAGGTGTATTTAGAGGTACATGTGTATTTAGAGGTACAGGTGTATTTAGTAGTACAGGTGTATTTAGAGGTACATGTGTATTTAGAGGTACAGGTGTATTTAGTAGTACAGGTATATTTAGAGGTACAGGTGTATTTAGTAGTACAGGCGTATTTAGAGGTACAGGTGTATTTAGAGGTACAGGTGTATTTAGAGGTACATGTGTATTTAGAGGTACAGGTGTATTTAGAGGTACAGGTGTATTTAGTAGTACAGGTGTATTTAGAGGTACATGTGTATTTAGAGGTATAGGTATATTTAGAGGTACAGGTGTATTTAGACATACAGGTGTATTTAGAGGTATAGGTGTATTTAGTAGTACAGGTGTATTTAGAGGTACGGGTATATTTAGAGGTACAGGTGTATTTAGAGGTACAGGTGTATTTAGTAGTACAGGTGTATTTAGAGGTACAGACGTATTTAGAGGTGCATGTGTATTTAGAGGTACAGGTGTATTTAGAGGTACAGGTGTATTTAGTAGTACAGGTGTATTTAGAGGTACAGGTATATTTAGAGGTACAGGTGTATTTAGAGGTACAGGTGTATTTAGAGGTACAGGTGTATTTAGAGGTACATGTGTATTTAGAGGTACAGGTGTATTTAGAGGTACAGGTGTATTTAGTAGTACAGGTGTATTTAGAGGTACATGTGTATTTAGAGGTATAGGTATATTTAGAGGTACAGGTGTATTTAGACATACAGGTGTATTTAGAGGTATAGGTGTATTTAGTAGTACAGGTGTATTTAGAGGTACAGGTATATTTAGAGGTACAGGTGTATTTAGAGGTACAGGTGTATTTAGTAGTACAGGTGTATTTAGAGGTACAGACGTATTTAGAGGTGCATGTGTATTTAGAGGTACAGGTGTATTTAGAGGTACAGGTGTATTTAGTAGTACAGGTGTATTTAGAGGTACAGGTATATTTAGAGGTACAGGTGTATTTAGAGGTACAGGTGTATTTAGTAGTACAGGTGTATTTAGAGGTACATGTGTATTTAGAGGTACAGGCGTATTTAGAGGTACATGTGTATTTAGAGGTACAGGTGTATTTAGTAGTACAGGTGTATTTAGTAGTAGAGGTGTATTTAGAGGTACAGGTGTATTTAGAGGTACAGGCGTATTTAGTAGTACAGGTGTATTTAGAGGTATAGGTGTATTTAGTAGTATAGGTGTATTTAGAGGTACAGGTGTATTTAGTAGTACAGGTGTATTTAGAGGTATAGGTGTATTTAGTAGTACAGGTGTATTTAGAGGTACAGGTGTATTTAGTAGTACAGGTGTATTTAGTAGTACAGGTGTATTTAGAGGTACAGGTGTATTTAGAGGTATAGGCGTATTTAGTAGTACAGGTGTATTTAGAGGTACAGGTGTATTTAGAGGTATAGGTGTATTTAGTAGTACAGGTGTATTTAGAGGTACAGGTGTATTTAGTAGTACAGGTGTATTTAGAGGTACAGGTGTATTTAGTAGTACAGGTGTATTTAGAGGTACATGTGTACGGGGTGAAGAGGTGTGGTGTCAGGACCGTCTCCATGCATGTGTGACAACATGCTGAGCAAAAGCATGTTTAACCCAGCAAAGTGCAGGTGTCAGCTCAAGGCAAATTTCTTTGTATCAAACATTTCATGTATAAGACAATTCAAAGTACTTTACATAAAACATAAAAACATTACGGCAAGGTGCAGGGGAAGAAAAAAATACAAGCGCATTAGAAAAACAAAGATTAAAAAAGAGAAAATTTATTACATAAAGACAGCACGAAAAAGCTCAGATAAAGAAATGAAGTTAAGATTCCAGCTTAAAGATCCAGATCCAGATCTGGACTGTAAATAAAAACTAGTCCATGCAGCAGAGAACAGGTGGGTCTTTAACCTGGATTTAAATAAACTGAGTGTTTCAGCTGATCTGAGGCTTTCTGGGAGTTTGTTCCAGACATGTGGAGCATAGGAGCTGAATGCAGCTTCTCCATGTCTGGTTCTGACTCTGGAACTGATAAGAACCTGGATCCAGATGACCTGAGGGTTCTGGTAGGTTCATACTGGGTCAAGAAGTCTGATGTATGTTGGTGCTAAACCATTCAGAGCTTTCTAGACCAGCAGCAGAACTTTAAAGTCTATCCTCTGACGGACCAGCAGCCAGTGTAAAGACCTCAGAGCTGGACTGATGTGGTCCACTTTTTTTGGTCTTAGTGAGGACTGGAGCAGCAGAGTTCTGGATCAGCTGCAGGTGTCTGACTGATGTTTTAGGTAGAACCTGTAAAAACACTGTTACAATAATCAAGCCGACTAAAGATGGAAGCTGGACTAGTTTTTTCCAGGTCCTGCTGAGACATCACATCTTTTACCCTTGATATGTTCTTAAGCTGATAGTAGGCTGACTTTGTGGTTCCCTTCATGTGGTTCTCAAAGTTTAGGTCTGAGTCCATCACTACACCCAGATTTCTGGCCTGGTTGGTGGTTTTTAGGTGTAAAGACTGAAGCTCTGTGGTGACCTTTAAGAGTTTCTCTTTGGCTCCAAAAACCATCACCTCAGTTTAGTTTTTGTTTAACTGGAGAAAGTTCAGACACATCCAGTCATTAATCTCCTGAATACATTTACCAAGAGCCTGTACGGGGCCTCGGTCTCCTGGTGACATTGTTATATAAACCTGTCTGTCATCTGCGTAGCTATGGTAACTAATGTTGTTCTTTATGACCTGTACCAGTGGGAGCATGTAGATGTTAAACAGAAGAGGCCCCAGGACGGAATCTTGGGGAACTCCACATATAATTCTTGTCTGTTCAGATGTGAAGTTACCTACTGACACAAAGTACTTCCTGTTCTCTAAATAAGATTTAAACCGGTGCAGCACCAGAGAGGCCACCCAGTTCTCCAGTCGGGAGTAATATATTGTGGTCGACCGTATCAAATGCAGCACTGAGGTCCAGTAAGACAAAGACTGACATCGTCTATATTTAAACATATGTCATTAATGACTTTGATCAGAGCATCTCGGTGCTGTGGTGCTGTCTAAAACTTGACAGGAAGACACCGTAGTAGTTGTTTTTGTTAAAAAGTTGTTTATTGATGAAAAACAACTTTTTCAATGATCTTACTTATAAAAGGAAGATTTGAGATCGGCTTGTAGTTGCTCTTTGTGTCTTGTCTAGTTCAACCCCCTGCTGGAAAATAAACACTGTTTACTTCATGCTTTCAGGGTGGTAAATGTCACCGTTGAGTATGAAACAGTTTGGAGGGTTGCTTATTTCTGGTAGTAAATAAACCATCAAGCTTTATAAGTGCTGTTTATTTACACCTGCAATTACCAGAAAAATGTCAATGAAATCAGAACGCAGTGATTCCTGGATCCAGATAGAATACACAGGTAAGGCAAGTTTATCTGTAGGCAAGGAGGACCATCAGTGAAGAACGTTATTACCTTCTACACCGTCCTGCTGTTTCTTTCCAGCCATGTTAGCTGTGTGTTAGCAAGATCTTGTCCACTGTTTTTTATTAATGGAAAAGTTGTTTCGTTTCCACACAATCCATCACTTGCGCGTTCACTTGAAGCCGCTGGATCTTTGTTTCCAGCATGCTGATCTTCTGTAGAAGCTCGTAATAGTTATCTGTAGAGAAGGGAGGTATTTAGTGGCTAGTTAGCTTTAGCTCCTGAGTAGCTGGAGATAAGGCTTCTGCTACTTGTAGGCCACCCTGACGTGACACTGACAAGACTGTAAGAGTCTTAAAAAATACTATCCAACCAAATCTACAACAAAATACAGTCCCAGCGAATAATGAGGATCTAAGAGCCGTCGCTCATGAATTTCTCAGAATATTCTTATGGCAGAATGAACCCGAAAGAAAAAGGACCGCAGACATCAGGCAGCCCCCGCCATTATCCAACCCCCAAAACGACAAGGTTACAGTCCTCCACCTACACTAAGTGATGGAGCTAAGCACAGGGGACCAGAGGGAATGAAATCCAGCTAAATAGTTCTTTGAGGAGGCAGACATTGTCTCACTACTGATGTGGTCAACTAAGAGATTCCTAAACTGCTGAATACACAGATTATTTTTTGGTTTTCCAGTTCACAAGGATAGTTTTCTTTGCGATGCATAATGCTGTGTGTATCATATGTGCAGAGTTAATTACCATGTTAAATGTCACTCAAGTCACCTAGTAGACACAGTGCAGGGATTACAGGAATATTACATTTAAACCACGTTGACATGTCCACACATACCTGAAGCCAGAACCTGCGGAGCTGAATTTAAATACAAGTGGAGAAATGAGTCGACCTACAGTCACTAACTTGATGAAAAGTATTAAAAATAAACTATTCTGATTTCATTGACATTTTATTCTGGTAATTGTGGATGTAAATAAGCCAAAAATAAGCAGCTCTACATCATTCTGACCACAGCATTTCTCCAATCTGGCATATAAACAGCTGGTCTCCACCTCTGGAGAGCTTGTGGCATTGTCCAGACACATTCCAGAACAATCATATTAAACAAGACCATCAGAGCAAAAAGAACCTTAAACCAACGTCTGGTTCTGACTTAAAGAAGACGTGGTGTTTATTTAACAGGGACAGCACATATTAAGAAACAAAGATAAAAATCAGTGTAAATATGCCAGGGTTAGCCAAAAGGCTCATTTTCATCAGGAACTCTCCACCTTGAAGTCAGGAAGGAGGAAGAGGAAATGTTGCTCTCTACTAACAGAAAAAGCTAGAACTGAAAAAAATACCAGACCGGAGACGGTGTGAACATGGACTTTATTTACTTTCCCCAGCCAGCTCGCTCTCTGATTGGCTACATTCCGTACCACGTAACCATCCACGCAGTCAGAATGCACGAGTCGTCGGCGTTCCTCAGAAATCGGCTCTGAAATACTGAACATGTTCAATATTCCCAGTTGTCGGCTACAACCCGTTTCGGAGCAGATTATTGGGACAAATCAGCTCGTAACCTCAGACCAAATGATGACCAAATGATGATTGGACAGGGAAATCTCACGAGGATCAGAAGTTTGCCGTCCGAGGTCGAGAAGAGGTAAAATCGGGACAAAAACAGCCCTATAATCGTTACATGTACCAGGCCTCAGACAGTGTTTGGGGTTATTATTTTACTGGCCTGACTGGCTGCACGGCTGAGTTTTGTTTTGTTTGATAGTGAGGTGGCTAAACCAGGAGGTAATACAGAGGGTGAGGACAGACTCAATCAGTGACTTGTAAACCACAGTTAAAATGTCTTTAATGACACAGAAAGCCCTGAGTTTCCTGAGCAGGTGGAGACGCTACTGGACTTTTTTATAGACTGTATCAGCGTGTTGTTCGAAGGACAGGCAGGGGTCAGTTTCAGTTCCTAGATATTTAAAACCTGTAACCTGCTCCACTTGTTGGCCATGGATGCTGATGGGTGTGAAAGGAGGTGACGAAGAGTTGTCTCTGCCCCCACAGCTCAGCTCCTTGGTCTTGGCAATACTGAGATCCAGATACATGTGAGAGAAGGTTTGGACCAGACTGAGCCTCAAACAGAGCCTGGGTGTCAGTCAGGTGGGCCACCAGGACCATGTCATCTGCATACTTAAAAGGTTGTGTTCCTCCTCTGCTACAGGTGATGTTATTGGCTGTTTATCCACGATCGACTGGAGTCTGTTGCACTTCTACTGGGCTGGGCCTTTGAGGGTAGATAATGTCATGTGTGGCCGAGATGGACATTAAAACTAGAAAGTCTGCTGAAGCTGAATTATCTCTAAATGTATTCTTATTACAGACTTTTACGGGCTTCAGGTGGTTTCACTGGCCTGAGGCTCCATTCAGACCAGGATAGTCTGGAGGACATCTCACTGGTACTGGGCTTTCTGTTGGTACCAGATGTCCTGTGGGCAGAACGTGAGAAATAAATCTGTATTATCTAGCCATCCCAGCCGCTTCACACTCGGCTGCGAATCGCTCCAGTGAGAGCTGAAGATCATGGCCCGATGAAGCCAACAGAACCACATCATCCGCAAAGAGCAGAGACCTAATCCTGAGGCCACCAAACCGGATCCTCTCAACACCTCGGCTGCACCTAGAAATTCTGTCCATAAAAGTTATGAAGAGAATCGGTGACAAAGGGCAGCCTTGGCGGAGTCCAACCCTTTATTCTACTGGACTACGGATAACCAACATACCCACCCGACGCGCTAACTTGACATGGAGAACATCTAACTTGAATGTTATGGACACAATCAAATTTTTCTTGGCAGGATAAATGTCAGAGAGAGGACTGTGGTGATTATTGTCATTTTACTGTTAAACTAGAAATGTGTAAAACTCACCTGCCTGAAAAATCTCTACTGTATCCCGGATGGCTGAGGTGGCCAAAACAAAGTGTCTGTAGAGCGGGTAGCACAAAACTCTCCTCCCAAACGACAGCAGGACCTCTGTTAGGGAGCCGTACGTCTGCAGGATGCAACAACACCAATCTGTTAAACACAAAGTTCCAACCAGGACTCATTCATGCTGCTTTCCTTCAAGGCTGCAATCTGAGCTGGTGATGGAGTTTAATTAACTACCACACCTCCATCACTCTCTGATAGAAACAATGGA
Source organism: Melanotaenia boesemani (assembly GCF_017639745.1). Lineage (NCBI taxonomy): Eukaryota > Metazoa > Chordata > Actinopteri > Atheriniformes > Melanotaeniidae > Melanotaenia > Melanotaenia boesemani. Next base: position 40,725,390 of record NC_055684.1, read on the forward strand.
GAAGGTAGAGGACGGAGGGAGAGGGTGGAGGTAACAGGTGGAGGTGGAGATAAAGGGTGGAGATGGAGGGAAATGGAGATTTATTGGCAGAACCAGAAAGGTGGTGCAGCTCCTACTGGCTGAAGTGTTTCTCAGGACACACGAAAGCAAATTTATCTTTAAAATAATATTCAGACAGCAAACGTTTCCATGACGATGTTTAGGCAAGGCAAGGCAAGGCAGTTTATTTGTATAGCACATTTCATGTACAGGACAATTCAAAGTGCTTTACATAAAACAAAGACATTACAGATATTTAGAATAGTAAAAGGCATCAACACATAATCAACACATAATCACAATAAAATAATAAATTACATTAAAATGATTAAAAGCAAGTTAAAAAAAAAAAAAAAAAAAAAAAAAAAAAAAAAAAAAAGTTACCGTGCAGATTTCATGCATAGGCACATGAGAAAAGAAAAGTTTTTAACCTGGATTTAAAAATGTCTACATTTGGGGAAAGTTTAATCTCCACTGGCAGTTTGTTCCATTTGTTTGCAGCATAACAGCTAAATGCTGCTTCTCCATGTTTAGTCTGGACTCTGGCCTGGACTAGTTGACCAGAGTCTTTGGATCTAAGAGCTCTGCTAGGTTTATATTCTCTGAACATATCACAGATGTATTCTGGGCCTAAACCATTCTGGGATTTGTAAATGATCAGAAGGGTTTTAAAATCTATTCTGTGACTGACTGGAAGCCAGTGTAAAGATTTCAAAACTGGTGTGATGTGTTCAGATCTCTTAGTCCTGGTTAAAACTCTAGCAGCAGCGTTCTGGATGAGCTGCAGATGTTTAATGCTCTTTTTAGGAAGTCCTGTTAAAAGACCATTACAGTAATCCAGTCTACTGGAGATGAACGCATGGATGAGTTTCTCTTGGTCTTTCTGGGAGACTAAACTTTTAATTCTGTTGATGTTTCTGAGCTGGTAAAAAGCTGTCTTAGTGACAGCTTTGATATGGCTGCTGAAAGTCAGGTCTGAGTCTATCAACACTCCCAGGTTACGAACTTGGTTGGTAATTTTAAGAGCCCGAGTCTCCAGGTGTTTACCAATGCTGACTCTCTTCTCTTTGCTACCAAACAGAATAATCTCAGTTTTGTCTTCATTTAATTGTAGGAAATTCTCCCTCATCCAGGTGTTTATTTGCTCCAGACACTGACACAATAAGTCTATTGGACTGCAGTCGTCTGGTGACAGAGACACATAAAGTTGTGTATCATCTGCATAACTTTGATAACTAATGCTATAGTTTTGTAATATTTTACCCAAAGGGAGCATATACAAGTTGAACAGAAGAGGTCCAAGGACTGACCCCTGGGGGACTCCACAAGTCATGGCCACTCGCTCGGATTCATAGCTGCCGATCGTAACAAAATAACTCCGGCCTTCTAAATAGGACCTGAACCAGTTAAGGACCGCTCCAGAAAGTCCAACCCAGTTTTCCAGCCTGTGCAACAGGATTCTGTGATCTACAGTATCAAACGCAGCACTGAGATCCAACAGAACCAGGACTGATACTTGACCAGAATCGGTATTCAACCTAATGTCATTTAACACTTTGACCAGAGCTGTTTCAGTGCTGTGATGAGGTCGGAAGCCGGACTGAAATTTATCAAGATTTCCACTTTCATTTAAAAAGTCATGAAGCTGGTGAAATACAACTTTTTCAATAATCTTGGAAATAAAAGAGAGGTTAGAGACAGGTCTATAGTTGTTCATTACAGAGGCGTCTAGAGTCCTTTTCTTTAGGAGTGGCTTAATAGCAGCTATCTTTAGTGACTTGGGAAAAATGCCTGATGCCAGCGAGCTGTTAACTATCAGTAGGAGATCACTTTCTACTGAGGTAAAAACTGTTTTTAAAAAGTCGGATGGTATCATGTCCAGAGTGCATGTTGTTGATTTCAAATGCCAAACTGTTTCTTGTAGGACTTTTAAATTCACCATTTTAAATTGTGACATGACATCAGAATTATTTCCGGGTTTTAGACACAGACTAATTTTCTTGTTTGACTGTGTGGAATTAATATTTTGCCTAATTGTTTTAATTTTTTGGCTAAAAAAGTTTGCAAATTGGTTGCATTTCTCAGTGGAAAGGAGCTCTGGGCTTATCTGTTTAGGAGGATTTGTAAGTTTTCAATCATAGCAAACAGAGTGCGAGAATTGTTGACATTCCTGTTAATCATTTCAGATAAATGCAGCTCTCTGGCCTTGCACAACTCATTGTTATAGTTACGCAGGCTTTGTTTGTACAGCTCATAGTAAATTTGAAGTTTATTTTTCCGCCATTTCCGCTCAGTTTTTCTGCATTCTCTTTTTAGGCTGGTAACCACAGTGGTGTTTCTCCATGGTGTTTTCTGTTTGCTCAAGTTGCTCTTGATTCTTATCGGTGCAACAGCATCCATTACATTCAAGATTTTCAGATTGAAATTATCCAGGAGTCTATCAACTGACTCTGCACTGGTTGTTGGTAACATAGCTATGGCCTCCACAAACTTAGCACTTGTTCTTTCATTAATGTACCTCTTCCTAACGGAGAAGCAGCTTGGTTGAACATTCTGAGTGATCAGTAAATCAAACAAAATACAAAAATGGTCAGACAAGGCCAAGTCAGTGACCGCAGCAGAAGAAATATCAACACCCTTTGAAATAACCAGGTCCAGAATGTGACCTCGAATGTGGGTCGGTTGTTTTATATGTTGCCACAAACCAAACATGTCCAATATGGAACAAAATTCCTTGACATTACCATCCGTCATGTTATCTATGTGAATGTTAAAATCCCCAGTTAAGATGAAATGGTTACAATCAGTAGAGATAACCGACAATAATTCAGAAAATTCATCAATAAAATTTACACAGTGTCCTGGACGTCTGTAGATGATTAGAAATAGGATTTTAGGAATGCCCCTTAAAATAAAACTAAGATATTCAAAAGAAGTAAAATCACCAAATGACATTTCTTTACACTGGAATGAATCTTTAAATAAGGCAGCTTCTCCTCCCCCTTTCCTCCCGTTTCGACATTTATTCATGAAACTAAAATGAGGGGGTGCTGTTTCATTAAGAACTGTAGCACTTGTGTCTTCTGTTAACCATGTTTCTGTCAGAAAAAGAAAATCTAAACTGTGAGAAATGATGAAGTCATTAACTAACAGTGACTTGTTGGACAGAGATCTAACATTTAGTACAGCTAGCTTTATGAAGTTTACACTGGTCTCTGTTGTATTCTGAGTTATACAAGGTACAGTTAACAGATTAGATCGATTCACCCCACAAGCTGACCGTGTTCGATTCCTTATTTTACTAACTAACACAGGAATCCTACTGGGTCCAGGCTTGATCTCAGAACAGCTGTCAGTAGTAGCAAAACTACAGCAAGGACCCTGAATGCATCATGGCATGTTATCTTTGTTGTGAATTCTGCTGCTCTGGGAACCTCCTCCCATGCCCTGCTCGGTCAGGACAGATGATCTAATAGGAGGATGAGGAGGGGGAGGGGGGGGAGCCCTGTATTTCTTGGTAGATGGTGGTCGCTGGGGTTCAGACCTGGATAGAGACATCCTTTTAAGACCTTGGGTGATGTGGAGAAGAGGGTCTGGTGAGGGGGGAGAGCTGGCAGTTGATCGCTTCTCTGCTGTGTCCTTCGCTCTTATCTGTACACTCATGTTTGGGTTTGCCGTCCCAACAGCATGACGCAAGTGTGCACCAAGTAATCTGCATCCAGTTAGATTTGGATTTACACGACCGTGTGGAGAAACTGAAAATTATTTCTTTAGACTTCAGAAGTTAACTAAATTAACTGAACTAAATTCAAAACAGATTTACATTTTTTGTTTCTTGGCAGAAAACTTCAGTGTAAATCAGGGTAACAGGTCAGGTGTTGAACAGGTGACAGGTGACATACCTCCAACCAGCACAAAGTCCCACTGAGTTTTCTGATGGTCCACGCTGACTCCACCTGCAGGGGAAGAAACTCTCGGCATCACAACACAATCAAACTAAAACCTCAGAAACAGGCTGGAATGTAAAAACTGGCACGATTAGAAAAGCAATCAAGAGAGTTGAGCTGGTTGAGACATCTGAAACACACTCACCATCCACTTCATCACCTCCACCTGTTCTACATCCTGTTAACACTAATCTCCAACCAGCCAGTCACACGGCAGTATGTAGCCATGTGGTCTTGGTGAAGACGACCGGGAAAGGGGATTTAAGAGACTTTGAACGTGGCACGGTTGTTGGTCTGAGTATTTACTGGGATTTCCACCCACAACCATCTTCAGGGTTTCCAGAGAATGGTCTGAAGAAGAGAAAATATCCAGAGCAGCATCTTCTGATGCTACTTCCAGCAGGATAATGCACCATGTCACAAAGCTCAAATCATCTCCACCTGCTTTCTAGAACATGACGATGAGTTCACTGGACTCCACGACCTCCACAGCCACCAGATCTCAGTCCAGTAGAGCAGCTTTGGGATGTGGTGGAACGGGAGATTCTCATCATGGATGCAGCCGACAAACCTGCAGCAACTGTGTGATGCTGTCATGTCAATATGGAGAAAACCTCTGAGGAAGGTTTCCACCACCTGCTTCATCTAGCACACCAGGATTAAAAAGGTCCGACCCGGTACTAGAAGGCGGACCTGATGAAGAGGACGACCCGGTACTAGAAGGTGGACCTGATGAAGAGGACGACCCGGTACTAGAAGGTGGACCCGATGAAGAGGACGGTGAGTGTAAAGTGGGTGATTTGTTATCTCTGTCAGATTTAGTCTTCAGGCCTGAAAATTAATGAGATTTATAAAAATGTGCTGAAATGGCTTTTCTGTCTTCTCTTCCTGCAGCTACCTTGATGGAGCAGGTGGAGATGCTGTCAACGCCGTGTCAGAGGAAGACACCAGAGAGGAGGATCGGCTCATTTATTCCTTTGTCTTCATATAGAAAATGAACATGTACAGATACATCTGAGACTGGTAGCAGGTAGTGTTAAATAATATTTCTTTCTAGTTCCTGGGTGTTCCAGCTGGGTGGGCGGGCTGCAGCTGTGATTGGAGAGGTTGAGGCCAGAGACTCCACCCACCACTGCAACAGCTGTGTCCTCAGAGGAAGTCCTGCAGGTGCAGAGGGACACCATCACTGCTATTAACCAGGTGGACAAGGAGCTGCAGGAGATAAAGTCTGGAGGAAAACTGGGACACCACTAAAAAGCTTTGTGGAGAAATAAAACTCCTATACGTGCTTCATTAGCGTAGCATCACTTCTAGACCTCCAGCCTCCAGTCTGGTCCCGCTCTGATGGGGCTTAGAATGAAGGACTGGAGCTACTTTCCACCTGTTCTCTTACTGGCTGCTGCATGCTGGGAAGACTGGTTCAGAAAGACGTCTGCAGACACCAGAACGAAGCGCGGGTCCGGTACTTCCATTAGCCACCTGAAGCCTTGTTTCCAACAACGGATACGGAGCAGATCCTGCTGATGAAGCAGTCGCCTCCGTAACTGGACCCAGGCCAATGAGCCTCATGTTGAACCACACATGATCTGGACATTTAGAGAATTTCCACTTTGCCTCCCCTGGTTCCTCCCTGTATGGCCTGGTTCCTCCCCGTACGGCCTGGTTCCTGCTGGTGGTCTCTATAACGCCGGCCTTAAAGCATCACAGAAGTCCCAGACCATTGCAGAGGTCTGGGACCATCACAGCACAGGACGGCCGGAATCGAGTCCTGAGCCATGCGCTTAGTCTTGCTGGTCCCTCCAGAGTCTGGCTCCATATGGTCCAGCGTTGCCAGATCAGAAGTTGTACGTCTTTACGCTCTGGGGAGGCATCAACGTTCTGAACAGCTACAGGTGGAAACACCGGACTGTAGTCTGACTAAGGAGCATGTTCCCATGGGGACCATGTTATGTAATAGTAATGATTATTAATGTGTGGAACCTGCTGACAGCAGATTGTCGCCCTACTCAGCCTGAATGGAAGTTTTGATCCACAATGACAGAACATGTTTTCCTGGTTGAGCTTCTGGTTCATAACAAACATCTGCTTCTCTGGGCATCCTGATGTTTTCTCAGGAGTATTAACATCAAACATGACTCTTTATTCATGTCTGCAAACAGCTTTAATATCTAACGTGTGGTGTGAAAGAAGACCAGATTGAATGTCTCTTGTTTCACATCATCTCTGGTTTATTCTGCAATGTTGGTGTTGCCGCTTCCTGTTTCTCCAGATTTTGTGGGTATGGCAGTTCAGAATAGCCGTGGAGGGAGGGACATTCTCCCACCAAGTTTGGGTTTTATTTATCCCAGAAGTCGACAAGAACTGGCCTACGCTGGTTTTTGTTCCTACACCAGCTATGGAAATGAGGCCCCTGGACTGAGCTCTGGGATCTGCTGGTAATGTTTAAAGAAAATGGAAGGAGGTCTAAAAGCTGAGCCCTGTGCAGGAGGCCTCTTCACATATACTCACATTGTGCTCCCCGTCTGTAGAGCGCACGTCATAGGCGTACGCCAGCAGGATGTCCACGAGGCCGAGCCATGCTTGGTAACGGGACGTCTTGTCCAGCAGGTACGAGCGGTTTGTCAACCTTCTCAGCTGCTCTTTGTCTCCATCGGTGAAGGCAGCAGCTGCAACAAGAGCTGCAGTTAGAAGGTCTGTTTTATTTGGTTTATGTTGGGTATGTGCATGTATACATTTGTACATATGTATGTGGATATATATGTATGTATATATGTATACGTATCAGGGCTGGGCACGTTAATGCGTTAAATCATTAAAGCTGTTAATTATTTTATTGTGCGTTAACAAAGTTTTTTTTCCCTCTCAAGCTTCTTGTTACTGGCTCTGAAACAAGAGGAACTTCACGCAGAGGCTGCATCCAGGCCTCTTCCTCCATCTAAGCCCATGCAGATGGTAGAATATTGTGATATATGGAAAGAAAACTGCTCCCAGTAGACAATGAGACAGTTTTTTTTATTATTTAACTAAATGCGTTTTTATCCTGGTGGATAGAAGTTTTGAGGCCAGACAGCAAAGGTGAGACATTTTCTATTTTACAAGCATGAAGCATAAATCGGGACTTCTTCTGCCTCTGAAGTAGAGGAGTCGTTTTTTCGTGTTCATGCCGTCAGGTGGACACGGGGAGACATCATCTGTGTTATGTTTTTGGACTTTATATACACAGGAACCTGGGGAACCAGAGCACCCTGGCGAGAACTGGGCTACTGGAACAAGACGGAAATGGACGAGAGGCGAGGACAAGGCTCTGTTGGAATCTTACTACTCCAGTAACCCTAGTCAGAGGGGTTACATGCAGAGAAAGTGGGAAATATGGAATCTTTGAAACCCACAATCAACATTGACTGCCAAACAACTAGTAGCTCAACGTTCCAACATCCACAGACGGAAACTGCTCTCACAGCTTGAGATTGATGAGGTGCAACACAAATGCTACGGCAAGGGGGAGCCAGGACGCCAGGTCAGGGGGGAGTTAACAACAACTCCCCATCCAGAGATTGGGTACGAAGCCCTAATAAGCACAATCACGCTAAGCGAGGCAGCGACTGACCTAAGAGATAAGATCATGGCAAAAATGAACACCAGGCAACCCGACGCCAATTACAGAGGCTGAGTGGAACACCACCAGAACGTCTCCTGGAAGATCTGAATGCAGCTTTGAGAACGATTCCTACAATGACCATCACTGAAACCAATGAGCTGATCTAAACCTCAGCAGCAGTGATCCTTCAGGTGCTTGGCTATCAAAAGCAATTCTTCTCTCTGAATGAGCCCCTGATGTGCACAGTGTGCATGGGCTAAACAAGCACACCAGCTCTCTGGCTGCACTGGCAGCTTGGCTCTGCTGTAAAGGAGATTCCTGCTGCATTACATCAGATTTCAGCTCCGTGCTGAGGCTACCTGAGATCAGCGTGGCTGCAGAGCACAGCCAAGCGGACATTATAAATGCCTGGGCTGAGACCTGCGCTAAACACTGACATGACCAAACACACACTGCCTCTAAAACACACAGATTCCAGGAGGCACAAAGAATTCAGGAATAAAATGAAAGCAGAGCGTTGAGCTTTTCCTCTTTTCCTTTTCTCTTTGGGTTGTATTCTTCCAAACTGGTCTTGAGACGTTTTCTGAAGGTCTTTCAAAGTGTTTCTGGGACCATTTACAGAGGAACGTGTTTTTCTGTGTAACACACTTAAGAACCAGAGTTACGCCAGCAAAGAGCAAACGTTTCATCACTTTTTCCATTTTTATTCCAAGAAAAAACAGTTTCACACAAAGATTAGTTCAATAATATCAGACCTAAAATCAGATCTTCTGACCCTCAACAAGATTTACAAAGAACTATTATCTGCACTGTGATCCTCCCCAGAACCCGGACCTCAACGTGTCTGGATCCTCCCCAGAACCCGGACCTCAACGTGTCTGGATCCTCCCCAGAACACGGACCTCAATGTGTCTGGATCCTCCCCAGAACCCGGACCTCAACGTGTCTGGATCCTCCCCAGAACCCGGACCTCAACGTGTCTGGATCCTCCCCAGAACCCACAACTCAACGTGTCTGGATCCTCCCCAGAACCCACACCTCAACGTGTCTGGATCCTCCCCAGAACACGGACCTCAATGTGTCTGGATCCTCCCCAGAACCCGGACCTCAACGTGTCTGGAGAATGAAGCTTCTTGTTTTATCTTCTCATGTGTTTCTACTGACGCTTCAACACATCTTTCTTGTTTTTCTGACAATCTACAAAGAAATGAGGGGTGCTTCAAGACTTCTGCACAGTATTGTACATGTGGATGTTTCTGGGTAGTGAAGGTTGTTGCACAACCAAAGCAAAAATCTAATGTTCACAGACAGAACAGCAGCAGAGTCAGTCTCATCCAACATATTTAGTTTTATTTAGTCCATTAACTCAGCAGACCTGAGATTAAACACTATCACAGTCATTCATCTGAATTATGGAGCCAGTTAATTCTAGTGGGCATTAGCAGGATGCTTCAGCTGATTCGAAATTAATTTCTGACCTAATTCTTCCAGCTGGAACGGCGTCCTGGCTCGTCGCTGCTCTCTGCAGGTCCAGATGGCCTGATGGCATGAAGCACACATGCTTCAAAACCTTGCTCCCAGAATATCCCCAATACTAGAGGTCAGACTATGAGTTATACACACTGTGATCACTAATCAAATCAAAGGACACATTTAATGATCAATCTGCTCAGACTGTAAACCTGGGTGGTGTCTGAGAACTGGTTCAGAACAAAGTCCAGCAGAGGGAGAGGCTGAGCTGTTCGGTGGGTGAATACAGACCTTCAGAGGACGGCTGTGACCTGTCAGAGGGCTGGTCCTGACACAAAGAGGCCACTTTCTACAACATTAGCACACCGTCCAAATCCATCTGTCTGGAGAGATATTAGACTGGAGCAGGAAAGGGGCCCTAAAACCCCACACAGAAGACTCGGACTTCCTCCAGAAATATATGGAAACAATTAAAACCACAAGCATTTTCTAGAACTGAGAAGTCGCTAAAGCCTCCGACCAACACTGTTCACCGGTCGGACCCTCGCTGTGGTGAAAACGTGTCGACCGGCCACAGGTCGGACCCTCGCTGTGGTGAAAACGTGTCGACCGGCCACCGGTCGGACCCTCGCTGTGGTGAAAACGTGTCGACCGTCCACCGGTCTGACCCTCGCTGTGGTGAAAACGTGTCAACCGGCCACCGGTCTGACCCTCGCTCTGGTGAAAACGTGTCGACTGGCCACCGGTCGGACCCTCACTCTGGTGAACATGTTACTGACAGCCCTCCGTCCAGGGATTATGTTATAAAGTTAATCTAAATTTCTCCATGTGGCGCTCTGTGCTGCACTTGTTCGCTGTAGCCATGCACCTGCATAAACACTGTAATCAACGGGCTGTTAGAAGAGCTGAACAGCAGTATTAAATTAACCCTCAGGACCTTCGGGACAATCTGAATGAAGAACCTGTAGCTCTGAGTGTGGTCTCTACATAAATAAGCTGTTGATCTGAAATGGTTGGGGGCAACAAACCACGCTCCAACCCGACAGCCTCAGCTTTCTCATTTGTGCTTGTTTAAACTGGCCCGACAGACAACAGAGCGATGCAGTGATCAGTGAGGGAGCAGGTTCAATCCCCCTTGTAAGGGCAAGTGTCTTTCCTGCTGAAGAGCCCCCTGGCACGTTATCAGGGAGCTTAGCGGCAATGAGCCGATGTCTGTCTTCTCTAGAGGACGGTACAGTGAAAAGACTTGTGTCAGAGAAGCATGTGGGAGTCGGGCCAACACAAAGGCAAAGATCCAGTTTCCTGGTAAACATGTTGCACATAGAAGATTTCCATGCAGGAAGGTGGTTGGTTCCACGTGAAAATATATTATTTTGAAAAGTGGTGGCAGCTTTCGTTGTAAAAGGGCTTCATTACCAGAAATGTCACTTTAGCTTCGTCCTGATAACCTGAAGGGCCCCAGACTCATTTAGTTGTTTCAAAACTTTTAAAAACCACATAAAAATGTTTACCACTCATTTGGTATCCCCCTGCCAGCACAGTCTCAGCTCTATCACCTAATTAGTTTCCAACTTAAACTATTTTAATAAAATTTTGGGCAGATCATTGTCAAACCTGACTAGAAGAAAGTATTTCTTTCAATAAAACCAGCAAACACCACTTTTTCCACCCTGTCCATCTCACTTTTACACCTGGATAAATACTTATCAAAATCAAACCATCATATCTCTGCTTTTCTGAGGTGCATCAACGTCAGACTAGAACTGGGGGAGTTTCAATCAGAACTTTCCAGTGAAGCAGCTCCAGGTGAACTGGTAGTTACAGCCGTAAAAATGTCCCGTGGTCCCATCACGCTGTCTCGGCTCTCTTATACGTGCACAGTACTGGAAATCACAACATTAAACATATCGATGCCGATGAGAAGGACGCTGTGATACCTGGATGGATAGATCCATCTTTCTAGCTTCAGTCTCAGATGTGACTCTCCATCCATCCTGGATCTGGATCACACCATCTGGAGTGGATCACATGTTCACACAGAAAAACTAGCCCACTTGGAGTCCCGACCAGAAACCCGTTCCCAGGTTCTGTTTGACATGGATGGAGCATGGATGTATATCAGAGAGCGTCTCATACCCAGGACATCAGAAAGGGTCTCAGACCTGGTACAATAACATTGAAGTCTCCAGGTGGTGTTTTAAGACTCACCAGATTCCCCATCTTCCTTTGTAGAAGAGCTCAGCTTCGTCCACCACGGTTTGAACTTCAGCAGCACTTTAATCTCATCATCCTCAAACAAATCAGCCCTGTAACAGCACATGGACGTTATCGGCAAGGTAAGGATTGTTTATTACGTTTATGTTTATTCAGACAGATCAAATTAATTCCACCAAAACATACATATACTCAACAACATAACTGAACCTCAGTGACATGTCTGAAAAGAGGTGGGGAGAAGTAAACTTATTTATTCCTACCCCTTCACCCATAATTAATAATTACTCTGTACATCCATCCCGCTTCCCAACTTCTGGATTTAAGAAAGGAAACTATAATTTTATACATATATGCATACATACATATACACAACCATACAATATGTACACAGACACACATATATACATATGCATGTACATATATACCCACATATGTGTATAATGTGCACCTGTGCGTATACATACATACATACACACACGCATACATATACATACATACACACACATATATATATACACACACACCAATATTATATATATATATATATATATATATATATATATATATATATATATATATATATATATACGCACACGCACACACACACACATATATATATATACGCACACACACACACACACACATATATATATATACGCACACACACACATATATATATATATACGCACACACACACATATATATATATATACGCACACACACACATATATATATATACGCACACACACACATATATATATACGCACACACACCCATATATATATATATATATATATATATATATATATATATATATATACACACACACACATATTAGGGCTGGGCGATATGGTCTAAAAATAAAATCTCCGATTTTTTATAACCAAATCCGATTTCCGATTTTAATCGATTTTTTTTCTTTTCTTTTACAAACATAAACTTATTAAAAACATTTATTTGTTTATATAGATGAATGCCAGCAAAAATAAAGCATATAATGTCGTAGCTTATCCACCATATAAACGACTTCATATCTTACATAGAAATATGCGACACAATGCATCCATGATCTCTTTCCATCTGGATCCTTATCGTACAGGATCCACAGCAGGAATAATTCCCCTGATGAAGGTTGTCTCTTTACTAGGGTTTGAGGGTTAAGTTGACTTCTGCATCTCGTACAGAGCAGCATTTCTCACTGCAGTTATATGCACAGCTAAATCCCAGGCGTGAGTGAAGGGTCACTTCACTGAAAATCTGTCAGACTAACACCGTGCTGGTGTGGAGGGAAGGCTAAGTCTGCTGCTAACTATGGAAAAAAAATCCCGATTTTCATAAAAATAAATCTCCAGAAATGCAAAATTCGATTTATCGATTTAATCGATTAATCGCCCAGCCCTAATACATATACATATATATATATATATATATATATATATATATAATATCTATACACACACATATATACACAAACACCCATTTACACATATACATACACACACACACACACACACACATATGTTCACACACATACACCCATTTACCCATATATACATACATATAAACACATACAGATTGCATCATATCGAGAACTATAATCTAATAATATTATAGTTGCTTCCAACTACCAGAATGCAACACGAGGACCAAGAAAATAATACTCCAAGTACCCCCCATGGAACTTTAGCGTGTCCTTATACACATACATACCCATACAATTTTACAATCCGACTCATAAATACTCCTTTATACCTGTAACTTTATGACACTTACGTCTCCTTCAAGTTCACCTCAAATTCTCATCCATGTACTTATTACAGAACATTAGTTTAACTCACAAGTAATGGTCGGGAGAAAACGCTGATGCTTCTGCTTGGAGCCGAGCAAGGCGCCTCTCTGCTGCTGACGTTCCTTCCGGGTTCGTCACATCGATCACATCACAGAGTTCTTCCTGTGCAGTTCACAGCACGTTTATGTCATGTCTTATGAACTATGGATGTACAGTCATGTTTAAACTACACATTTAAAGTCCTGTTGGGTAAACTACTGATGTAAAGTCATGCAGTATGAACTACAGATTTACACATGACTCGTATAAACTACAGATTTATAGTTGTGTTATATAAAACAGATTTAAAGTAGTGCCGTATAAACTACAGATTTAAGATTGTGTCTATAAACTACATATGTAAAGTCTTGTAAAAACTACAGGTGTAGTCACAATATGAAGTTAGGGCGTGAGTTTTTTTTTTTTACCATGATTATTATAAACATGAATAAGTAAAGAGGCGTGTACACGTGTAAAGAGGCGTGTACACGTGAAAGGAGGCGTGTACACGTGTAAGGAGGCTTGTACGCGTGTAAAGAGGCTTGTACGCGTGTAAAGAGGCGTGTACGAGTGTAAAGAGGCGTGTACGCATGTAAAGAGGCATGTACGCATGTAAAGATGCTTGTACACGTGTAAAGAGGCTTGTATGCGTGTACAAGTGTAAAGAGGCGTGTACACGTGTAAAGAGGCTTGTACACGTGTAAGGAGGCTTGTACGCGTGTAAAGAGGCTTGTACGCGTGTAAAGAGGCGTGTACGAGTGTAAAGAGGCGTGTACGCATGTAAAGAGGCATGTACGCATGTAAAGATGCTTGTACACGTGTAAAGAGGCTTGTATGCGTGTACAAGTGTAAAGAGGCGTGTACACGTGTAAAGAGGCTTGTACACGTGTAAAGAGGCTTGTACGCGTGTACACGTGTAAAGAGGCTTGTACGCGTGTACACGTGTAAAGAGGCGTGTACACGTTGTAACAGTTGTAATTGTGGAATGGCCCCTTAAGACTTTTTTTGGTCGCCTTCTAATGATGAAGTCAGCAAGATACTTCGAGAAGAGAGATCGTCTTGCGAACGCTTGGACTGCAGAGGGACATTTTTGGGAGCTCGGCTCTTTTCCTTTCTTTTTCCCATTTGTTGTGACGAACAAGTTGTGTGGCGCTGTTTTATTTATGTATGATGAGACAGTAGCCGTCCAACCGGGCTTTATATGGTTGACGAATGTCCTTTAATTAAAGAGCACGCACTGTGGAATCTTCAGTACCAGTGTCGCTGTGAGTTTGTCAACCTTGTGGCAGCTTTATCCGGCTAACTGAGCTAATTCCCCGTACCACAACACGCTCTCCCGTTACAACGTGTAAAGAGGCTTGTACACGTGTAAAGCGGCTTGTACACGTGTAAAGAGGCGTGTACGCGTGTACACGTGTAAAGAGGCTTGTACGCGTGTACACGTGTAAAGAGGCGTGTACACGTGTAAAGAGGCTTGTACACGTGTAAAGAGGCATGTACGCGTGTACACGTGTAAAGAGGCGTGTACACATGTAAAGTGGCGTGTACACGTGTAAAGAGGCGTGTACGCGTGTAAAGAGGCTTGTACGCGTGTACACGTGTAAAGAGGCGTGTACACATGTAAAGAGGCGTGTACACGTGTAAAGAGGCTTGTACACGTGTAAAGAGGCGTGTACGCGTGTGAAGAGGCGTGTACGCGTGTAAAGAGGCTTGTACGCGTGTACACGTGTAAAGAGCCGTGTACACATGTAAAGAGGCGTGTACACATGTAAAGAGGCTTGTACACGTGTAAAGAGGCGTGTACGCATGTACACGTGTAAAGAGGCGTGTACGCGTGTAAAGACGCATGTACGCGTGTAAAGAGGCTTGTACGCGTGTACACGTGTAAAGAGGCGTCAACACGTGTAAAGAGGCGTGTACACGTGTAAAGAGGCTTGTACGCGTGTACACATGTAAAGAGGCGTGTACACATGTAAAGAGGCGTGTACGCGTGTAAAGAGGCGTGTACGCGTGTAAAGAGGCGTGTACGCGTGTAAAGAGGCGTGTACACGTGGAACAATGAAGTGGATCCGAGACGGCAGCATGCTCTTTGTGAAGTGGATGGACACACGGGAGGTGGTCATGTGCTCCACCATTCACAAAGCATCCACTGGTAATTCAGTCCTCAGAAGACTGAAGGAAGCTGACATTAGACATTAGAAAACTTTATTATCCCCTTGAGGGGCAATTTGTTGTGCAGCCAGCAATGACAATGAAAATGACGACATTCAATTTAAAAATAAAACAAGCAAACAAAACAAAACAACAACATCACACAGGTTAATTTAAACACCCACTATTCATTAAGCCAATGGAAGCCGGAATAAATGAATTTTTTAGTCTATTTGTCCGGCACCGTGGCATAGCATACCGGCGACCTGAGGGTAACAGCCTGTATTCATGGAACAGGGGATGGGTCGGGTCAGCAGCGACAGCTCTAACTTTCCTAATGACTCTGTTTCTATACAGGACAGAGAGCTCAGTGAAGCTGACCCCTGCTAACTTGCAGCATCTTTTAATGATGCTATTTAATCTATTTTTATCTTTCAAAGTCAGAGACCCAAACCAGCAGATAAAAGAGAAAGTTAAAACAGATTCAATAAAACAAGAATAAAACATCTTCATGAAAGTGGTGTCCACATTAAAATTTCTCAATTTCCGATACAAATACATGCGCTGGTGGACCTTTGCACAGACAGCATCAGTGTTTGCCTCAAATGTTAATTTATCGTCAATGATGGTGCCCTGGTATTTGTACTGCTGTACCATTTCTACTGTCTGGCCGTGAATTAAAACAGGCTGGATTGGTGGAGGGTTCTTCCTGAAATCAACCAACATTTCTTTTGTTTTAAAAGTATTAATACTTAAAAATGAGCTTTCACACCAATCAATAAAATCCTTCACCACCGGGCCGTGATCTGTGTCCAGGGAATTAAGTAATGACACGATCACTGTGTCATCAGCAAACTTGACAATATGATTGTTTGGATGCTGACTCTTGCACTCATTTGTGTATAAAATAAATAAAAGTGGTGAAAGGACGCAACCCTGGGTCGAGCCTGTGGAGGATAAAAGCACATCTGATAAAACACCATTTACTCTCACCCTCTGTGGTCGGTTTGTTAAAAAATCGACTAACCAGCTCACTAAACCCTTGTCGAGGTTGTGCGCGCTGAGAAGATGATGGGCTAAAATGTGGGGTTGAATGCAATTAAACGCAGAAGAAAAATCAACAAAAAGCAAACGAGCCAAAGTCTGTGCCTCCTCCAGGTGACCAAGAACCAGGCTGAGGACGGTATTCACCGCATCCTTAACACCCCTCCCTGCTCTGTATGCAAACTGGAGAGGGTCTAAGGTGCCCTGAGTTGAGCCCAAAATCTCAGCCTTTATCATCTTCTCCAGGGTCTTCATGACTAGGGAGGTAAGTGCAACAGGGCGAAGATCATTCAGAGATCTGGGGTTCTTATTTTTGGGCACTGGTACAATAATGGAGTCTTTCCAAAGACGAGGGACCCTGCAGAGCTGCACTGACTTACTGAAAATAAAGGTAAAAATGCCAGCCAATTGCTCTGCACAATTTTTCAGCAGTCTGCCCCCAATGTTATCTGGTCCAGGACTTTTTCTCTCCTTCACACCCTTAAAAAGTTTAAGAACAACATCCTCATTTATGACTGCTGGTACGACCCTCTGTGCAGAGGGAGCAACCCTAAATACCAGCATTTCCTCACTAAAATCATCAGAGTTAAAGCGATTATAAAACCTATTTAAATCACCAGCTAGTTCTGAATCTGACATACCCGCCAGGGAGATAGGGGCTCTGGTAGCCTGTAGGCCCATTATGGATTTAACACCATCCCATGCAGGCCGAGAGTTTCCTGACATTAAAAGGGATTGTACCTTATTTTTATATGCAATTTTTGCAGCTTTAAGTTCCTGTTTCGCCTGTTTTTGTAATTCCCTACTGCGAGCAATATCTCCACTATTAAAGCTGATATTCCTCTGGTTGATAGTATTTTTTACAGATTTGGACACCCATGGCTTGTTATTTGGAAAGACAGAAATTAATTTCTTTGGAATAATCAAATCCTCACAAAATTTGATATATGATGTAACAGTTTCCGTCAATTCATCCAAATCCGCACAAGTATCTGTAAACAAGTCCCAGTCCGTGCAGGAGAAACAGTCCTGCAGACACTGAATGGAGTCTTCTGACCAGACCGGAACTAACCTCTGCTCAGGTTTAGTTCCTTTCAGGACCGTTTTGTACGTCGGACATAAATAGACCACACTATGATCTGACGAGCCAAGAGGTGCTCTTCTGAAAGGATTTATAAGCACCCTTTACGGAACCGTAACAGTGGTCCAAGCACCTCGTGTTCCTGGTGGGACAGGTAACATATTGTTGAAAGCCCGTGAGTGACTTCCCAAGTCTACAGTTATTAAAATCCCCCATAATGAAGCATGGAGCATCCGGAGATATATTCTGAAGTCTGTGGATAGTATCCGTAATGACCCGTGTAGCATTAGCAGTATTTGCCCTCGGGTGGATATAAACCAAGGTAATAAATATCTGTGGGAATTCCCTCGGAAGGTAAAAAGGACGCAAGGACACGGAGAGAAGTTCGATGTCGGGAGTGTACATTGTGACCCTGATTTTAGAAGTGTTACACCACTTCTTATTGACATATAAACAGAGACCCCCTCCCAGTGATTTCCCCGTCACTGAGGGGTCTCTGTCAAGACGCAGCGGTCCACCAAAGCCATCGATTTCCAAATCGGACTGGAGATCCTGCTGTTTAAGCCACGTTTCAGTCACAGCAATGAGGCATGCACTCCTGTATTCCGAGAGAAACTTGGCATTTGCTTGCAAGTCATCCACTTTGTTCCGAAGCGACTGGACGTTTGCTAGAATGATCGAGGGCAGGGGAATTCTCCGGTGGCCCTGACGTTTCAGTCGCTGCCGAATCCCTCCTCGCCTGCCCCTCTCCCTCCCTCTGAACGTGGGCTTGGAAGCCTGGCCGCCGTTCCCCCGAGAGGCATCCTGATGACGGGTAATCTCCGCCGGGAAGGCTGCGGTGTCCACCGCTCCTAGCCCCGTGTCTTGGAGAAGCAGCAGAACCTCCCTTCTATACTGACGTGTCCCAAGGAACGCTCCTTGTCCGCTCAAAGGGCCAAAACAGAGTATCCACACAAGAGAGAAAGCTAACAACCTATGGTAAGTCATCATTGTGATAAAGAACTACTAGAATAAATAAATAAATCTAAGAGACACCATTCATACACGCTCTCACTGCTCACTGCTGCTGCATGTCGCCTCAAACAGCGCCATTTTGACCCGGACACCAGTCCTAGCAGATGTGATGTCAGTGGACAGTGTCTATGAAAGGATGTGCCAGTTCCTGCCACTGTGAAGGCACATAATAAGCACATGGGTGGTGTCGACCTGTCAGATGCCCTCATTGGCTATTATAGTGTCCTTCATAAAACCAAAACGTGGTACAAGACTTTGTTTTTTCACTTTGTGGACATCAGAGTTGTTAATGTCCACATTTTGCACCAGCAGAAGGAGACGCAGCCACAGCTGGAAGGCGGAACTGCAGACCCGGCTGGTTGCAGTACATGTCCAAGGGACGGCACACACAGAAGGGACTTATTGATGTTTGTAAATGGTGACTGTGATATTTATTGACTTTGTAAATAGTTCTGGTTTTTCATATTCATATTGTTGTATATAGTTTGTTGTTGATGTTCACATGTTTGGAAAAAAAAAAAATCCCTGTTTGAAATTCAGTTGAACAAAAATTATTTTCTTTTAAAGCAAAAAGGCTTTTATTGTCAACCAAATGGCCTAGAAATGTTTCCTGTATCACATAAATAACTTAAAGCATTTGGCAGAATTTGGAACAATTTAGATTAGGTTTGGTCACGTGAGACTAAAATGTCCATAGCTCCCATAAGGTTCTACCTAGAAACCTAACACTGCAGCCAGGGGTGGTTGACAACATGTTGAGGATATGTAGTAAATATGTTTCTGGCATAGAACACCTTCAAGTTATATTTATTCAATAATGGGTACAAAAAAAAAAAAATGCATGAGAAAAAAAGGTTTTCAACTAAATGTTACTTGATGTATGTCAAGTTATATTTTAGCCACATACTAAAATAGGTCTTTGAATAATTTTGACCCAGTAATCATTGAGGTATAAGCTTTCAAACTTAGTAATGTCAACAGACAGAAAATATTACAAAATTAGGTAGGAATTAAGAGGTCAAACTACATATTTAAAGTTTATTCATATAAACTACATTTTAAAGTCATGTCATATAAACTAAGGATTTAAAGTCAAGTCGTATAAACTACAGATTTAAAGTCATGTCGTATAAACTACAGATTTAAAGTCATGTCGTATAAACTACAGATTTAAAGTCATGTCGTATAAACTACAGATTTAAAGCAGAGTCGTATAAACTACGGATTTAAAGTCAAGTCATATAAACAACGGATTTAAGGTCGAGTCATATAAACTACAGATTTAAAGTCATGTCGTATAAACTACAGATTTAAAGTTGTGCCATAAATGACATATTTAAAGTCAATTCGTATAAACTACACTTTTAAAGTCGTGTCATATGAACTAAATATTTAAAGTCTTGTCATATAAACTAGATATTTAAAGTTTTTTTGTGAAAAGTCCAGATTTAAAGTTGTCGCATAAACTACAGATTTAAAGTCAAGTCGTATAAACTACGGATTTAAAGTCATGTCGTATAAACTACGGCTTTAAAGTTGAGTCGTATAAACTACGGATTTAAAGCAGAGTTGTATAAACTACGGATTTAAAGTCAAGTCATATAAACAACGGATTTAGGTTGAGTCATATAAACTACAGATTTAAAGTCATGTCGTATAAACTACAGATTTAAAGTCATGTCGTATAAACTACAGATTTAAAGTCATGTCGTATAAACTACAGATTTAAAATGAAGTCGTATAAACTACAGATTTAAAGTCGAGTCGTATAAACTACAGATTTAAAGTCATGTCGTAGAAACTACAGATTTAAATTCATGTGGTATAAACTACAGATTTAAAGTCGTGTCATAGAAACTACAGATTTAAATTCATGTCGTATAAACTACAAATTTAAATTCATGTTGTATAAACTACAGATTTAAATTCATGTCGTATAAACTACAGATTTAAATTCATGTGGTATAAACTACAGATTTAAAGTCGTGTCGTAGAAACTACAGATTTAAATTCATGTCATATAAACTACAAATTTAAATTCATGTGGTATAAACTACAGATTTAAAGTCATGTCGTATAAACTACATATCTACAGGGAGTATTTTCTCATGGATCCTACCTGTAACCGTGCAAACACTCCGGATCGCTGATTTCCAAAACCATATTTTTGCAAGGCCCTCATATGCTCCTCCGACCTCTCCATGTAAACTTCCTGCTCAACCTGCCAGTCAAAGTCTTCTTCATCTTCCTCTTCATCATCCCCTACACTTTCAGTGCATTCTTTTGAGAAATAATAATGGATTCCAGGTTAATTTTTTTCCCCAAGCTGAGCTAATGGTGCGTTCGATTTCAGGTCTATGTCTGATTTAACCAAGAGCTCCGAAGCCGGATCTGGGAATGTTACATCCCTGCCAAGAGTGTTCCTATTGACAAATTTGGAAAATTTGCAAAACCAATATGTATGCCATGTGGAAGCTTTTTGTTTTGCTCACACCAGGTTTTACTAGGGCCAGGTTTCCTGAATCGATTCGATTCACGGCAGTCTATTTCAATTCGATTTAGATTAAATCGATTCCATTCAATTTGGATTAATTTACAGCTAGTTATGTAACAGCACCTATTTTCCTTGAATATTAAAGACGTTCTCAGATAACTTTTTTTTTTTTTAACAAAACACGGTGCATTTACTTGACAAAAACAATTATCTGGCACGTCTACATTCATTTCTGAACCAGAACAATCCGGTGTTTGCCAGATTCAGAGCCAGAAATGCTGTGATGGGAGAAAAAAAACAACCCTCAGGACAGAGAAAAAGTTTTTAAATGTCCTGATGAAGCTTCATCCAGCGGAGTCGCTCTAAATGTTCCTAAAGTTCACATCTCAGATACCTGTTGATGTTAATAAAACCCACAAAGAAAGCTGGATCCATTTAAAGCCGGAATACGACTCAGAAACTCCTACAATGACGTAGTTTCAGCTTGATCAGCTGGGACGTTGCCATGACAACCGTGATGCTATCGGTGTAACACGAAGAAATCCTCCATCTGCTCCTCCCTGGAGCGAGATGCTTCTCCGCCTGCTGAGAGAAGCTAGAAAACTCATCTTTCTGTCTGATTTCCAGCTGGTTGACGGTTTCCGACACGTGCACTCTGTCCTCTGACGGAAACCTGTGTGTGTGCACGTGTGTGTGTGTGCTCATTACTGTGGACACAGAGAGCAGCTACTCATACGTTTTACGAATCGAGACTGGATTTATTCCTTTTGAAGCAAACAAAATGGATAAATAATTTTTTAACCCAGCCCTGGGTCTTTACAGAAGCGTATTGAACCGTTGTGTGGAAACGATCACAAAAGGACTTTGAAGGAAAACCTAGAAAAGTCCGGACTGTGTTTTACTGGATAAAAAAGAGAGCGTTTGTTTTCATGTTTCTCACGTGTGCAACTTGCTTTTGTTTATGTAGATGAAGTTTATGCTGGGATAAACCGTGGATTTGTTGGACATCTTTACTGGGGAAGTCGGGGTTGGTGAGCTTGCCTCCACTTTCCCAGTCGGATATCCGACTTCAAGGTGTGTTTATGTTGTATTTCCGACTGGGAACTCAGAAAATCTGACTTTCGTGTACAAATCGAACGCACCATTTAAATGAGCTGTGGCCAACTAAAACTTACCCACGCTCACGTCTTCCACCAGTGGTTTGGCTGAACGGGAGCCTTTCGGTGCGAGGAGACTCGTGAGCATCTGAAGCCCTTCAAAGTCCTCCCCAGGTGTCTCCTTAGGAACCCGAAGTGTGAAAAGACCTGCAGCACAAGACATTGAGGTGGGGGGGGGGGGGGGGGGGTTAATCACTACAGAGCTCCTGTGTAATAAGACCTTAACAAACACACAGTCAACAGGTTTCTCCATCATATATCCAAGCGCTAATTTAAGAAGCTCTCCCCAAAACAAACTAAATTTTATCTTTTCATTCCCAATTTAATATATAAAATTATAAATCTTAAATTACCCTGTTTGAACCTGATTTGTGTAAACTCCATCAGACACACTTGGAAGTTACTAATTTAAATTTTTCTAGCCTATCACGAGCCTAAACTTCTGAAGTGTGTTGTGACAGGGATTTTTCATTCTGATATATAATAAAATACAATATTTAAAATTATATTCTGATCTCACCTCGTTCTGAAACCTCAAATTTTCAAATATCTTCAGGTTGTTCAGCACCTCCTCTCCACCAGTTCCAGCCTTCTGTCTAAGGTTGTTCAGGCTTCTGCTGCTTCCCAGCACACAGCAGCAAAGAAAACTCCCTGGAAACGACATGAAGGAGCTGAGCGTCTCCAGAAGTAGAGCCTGCTCATCCCCTTCCTGTACACAGCATCTGTGATGGATCTCCAGTCCAGTCTGGGGTCCCTCCCAGGTACTTCTAGGTCTCAGCAACCTCCACCTCCTCCTCCATGATCTTCAGTGGAGGTAGAGGAGTCCTCCTCCTCCGGAGGTCTATCACCATCTCTCTGGTCTTGGTGACATCCAGATGCAGGTGGTTCCTGCCAGTCCACCCTACAAACCCGTCCACCAGCGCTCTGTTGTCCTCCTTCCTCCCTCTCCTAGACACCCAACAACCGCTGAGTCATCAGAGACTTTGTGAAGGCGGCAGGACTCCGTGTTGGACTGCAAACCAGTGGTGTAGAAGGTGAAGAGAAGCCAGCGGTCCCCTGAGGACCACCAGGATTCTGCTCAGACGGACCGACTGCGGTCTGTCAGGTAGTCAGTAATCCAGGTGACCATGGAGTTGTGGGCCCCCATCCCCCGCAGCTTCTCCCCCAGTACCAGTGGCTGGATGCTGTTCAAAGCAATGGCAGCGCTGGAACTGATGACGTCACACGCCGTCTCTACATCGGCGGGAGGTACGCTGCCATGACGATGACGGAGGTTTACTCCAGAGGTAGATAACATGGGTGCACGCACATGTCCGAGATTACACCATCTTCCACTCACATACAGAGCGACCCCCCCACCTCTAGTCTTACTGCAGCCGGGTGCCGCTACGCTACGGTCTGGGATGAGCGAATGAAGCCTTGTCTCCGTAAAACACATGAAACTACACTCACAGTATTCCCATTGGAACTTAATAAGCGCAACAAGCCCGTCCATTTTATTCCGCAGAGATCTCACGTTCCCCATTATGACCACTGGCTTGTACCTCCGCTTCTTGGTCTGGACTTTGGCTCCTGCTCTGCACCACAACATCCCCTCCACAGCTCCTTCGGGTTGACCGGCCTCGCTCCGGGCAGCAGCACAGGCCTGCACAGCGCCATCCGCAGGCGTAAGCGACGCTTCCTCCATAGCACTCCTGACCCTCAGTCACCAGGAGCAACAAAAGTAGAGCAGAGTCCACGAGCAAAGTTTTAAAGCAAATAGTAGCATCAGCTTTTAAAGCGTGCCATTTGGCTGGTGTAGAAAAACTGAAATGGAACTAAAACGTAGAAAAACACAAAAACCACCATGACAAACGGACATTGAACACAGGAGCTGCTGCAACAGGTGACCGCCTAGCACGGCGCCATCAGACAGGAGCAGCATTGTATTTGCCACCTTTGGGATCAATCATGAGAACACATGATCGCACTGCTGTAAAGCCCTTTAAAAAAAAAGTCTTAGTCGGTTTTCAGGTTCACGTCTCCAGCTTGTCCAGAACGCTGCTGCCCGATTTTTAATGAGCATATCCAGACGTGAACACACAAACCCCGCAACGCCCTCCACTGGCTTCCAGTCGACTTTAGAAACGACTTTAAACTTGTTTGCTTTTAATGCCGTTAACGACCAGGAGCCCTCCTACTGGTCTGACAGTGTAATGAACCCTAATCATGGCAGGGCTCTGCGTTCTCGGGTAGCTCCTGCTAGAAGTCCCGGGTCCAGACGCAAACAGGGGTGACGGTTGCTGCTCCTGGACTGAGGAACAAACTGCCCCCGACACTCGCACCACCACTGATCTCGGCCTTTTTAATCAAAGCTGAAAACACGTTTTTAGACTGTTATTTTGGTTCCAACCAGGCCAGTCTTGTTCCTATTTAGTCTGTTTTACACCCCTCTGGAAGGTTCTTAATACCCTGCAGCGCCTTCCAGCTGTTTTAATTATTTTATGTTTTTACGTACTTTTTATGACTGTTGTGAAGCACTTTAAGTACCTTTTGGTTATTGTAAAGGGTTATACCAGTAACATTTGGCTGGCTGAACAACCTTGATCAAGATGAAGAAGCTGTCAGATAAAGGATGACTTGAACAATTCAGCCTCACCACGAGATAATCTGATGGTCGCCTCATGAAATTTACATGCACTGGAGTGTTTCTGCCTTCCAGAAGAAGCTGAGTAATTACTGGAGAAGGAGAACCTGAGAGACGGATCTTAACGATTGATCATTAGAAGTCTAAATAAAGACACTTATTAGCAAATGTTTCAGGCTTCTGCAGACGCAGTTTGTTAGCTGCAGGAAGACATATTAGAGATCATTTAGTGGGGATGTCTTTAAAGACTGCATCAGTAATAATGATGAGAAACAAAAAGAAAGACAGGTTACAGTGAGAGGACGTCATGCTAACAGTAGCTGTAACCTCATAAAGAAAGAGTATCAGAAGCAGTAAGAGCAGAAGGCTGGAGTCACTACAGAAGCTTCCAGTGGCCCTTTTAATGGGATGAAATAACATGATCAGTTAAGCTAATTCACCATAGCTGATTGGTTACCTAACCCTACCCCCCTTTAGTTTTGATCCTACAATGTTTTATACCTGAGACCTCAGATTTTTACTGCAGTGCCTCAGTGGAATCTGCAGGGACGTAAACCAGCGCCTGGAACTCTGAGACACATTGACGCCAAGTTGATGAGCCCTGATGTTGGAAAACTACATTAACTGCTTATATGCCACCATGAGAAGCTGCTTGGAGGAATTATGGAGGACAACACATACAAATCTTATTTGACTACAAACAAATAAGAGTCTGAACAAAATGAATAAGAAACTGACGTCCTGCAGACCGAGGAGGAACGCAACAGCAGAATCAGGCTGCCGTTTAATCAGTTTTAGCTAATTCTGTCCGTCAGAACCGCTAACGTGTGCATGTGTTGAAAGACCCGTCCCCACCTCTGTCCATGTCCAACGTGGCCTTTTCCCGCCCGTCCTCCACAATCCTTCCAGGAAGAGTTAATCTGACAATAAGAAATACACATTTGTAAAAAGCCAACAATGACAAATAAACAGCTATGATGCAGATTTCCTAAAGTCCAACATTGCTGGTGCTTCTTGAAACAGCTGCATGTGTGTCTGTATTAGTTGACTCACCTGAGAAAGTAGGGCTTTGCATAGAATTTGAAGTCGGTCCCATCGATGACCAGGTCAAACTCTGATGTTCTGGTGTAAGGTACTCGGATGCTGAGGGTCAGGTAGTCCGGATCTTGGCTCAGATCGAATGCAGGAGTTATCATTATGAGCAGGGATGTAGTTCAGACCTGTAGCATGAAAGACAGGATCTCAAGCCAGATGATTACAGCATGCCACCTGGTGGATGGCTTTGTTGTTGCTTTCATGTCTAGAACAACAGCAACATGTCAGAAACAGAAAACTATAGTGTCTGGCATGGTGGTGTACGGAGCAAAGCTGCACGCAACCCGCTGCAATGCTAGCTTGAACCGTCTCCTCTCCATTACTTATGCCTCAACTGCCAGTCTTAAGTTTTCCCATGTGGAATAAATGTTATTTGTCTTTAATCAGCCCGAAGCAACAGTTTACCATCGCCGTAAAACAGTTATTCTTTCAGTCCGGATCGACACGCACGAGCCGCCCCGATTTAACTGCTCTGAAGTTCATGACTAGCATGCTACTATGATTAGCATGCTACTAGCAAGAAACAAGCTAACACATGATTAGCCTCCTCGTGGGTTTCTGCCACCATAACATCAGCGCGAACGGCAACCGCGACGTAGCTCTGCGTTTATTTGGCTCCACGAAGAGCCGACCGAGTCGTTTAAAAGGTTTTAACGTTTGAATGGAAGTAAGCGTAAAACTCACCCAAAACACTAAATGATCGCAGGGACCCGAGGCGCTGACTGGCCGCTTGTTTACCGCAGTACACCGTGTAGACGGGCACCTGCAATGTCCTGAGCAGCAAGAAAAACAAGCCCATTTATTACTTTATTCCTAATGTTTAGGCCGCGGACGTTACTAAATACTTAATAGTCCTTTGCAATTCAATGTCAGTCCTTCGTCCTGAAAGTATATTATAGTACAACCTCAATTGCCTAAATGTTGGGTTAGCTTTAAAATACAAATAAAAAAAGAATTAACTGATTTGAAAATATTCCCTAATCCCATATTTTTATTCCTCATAGAACATCAGCGACATATAAACTTAAACATTTTACCGTTTAATTGAAAATATTGCCTTGTTTTTAATTACAAAAAAGCAGCACAACCCAAAGTTGAAACAGGAGCCACAGAAGGCTGAAAAGGTAACTGGCACAAATAAAAGCAGCTGGAGGAGCATTTGACTACTAATTAAGTTGCCATTTGCCAATTAATCTGACTGGCAACAGTAAACAGTTCAAAGCCTGATTAAAAGGAGCATTTGACAGAGGCGGAGCTTATTCCACATAAAGGTGAGCAAAGATTCACCAGTCTGAGACAAAATGGGACAAAAGAATTGTGAAACGATTTTGAAAAAAAAAAAAAAGAATTTGGAGATCCCACCATATACAGTGTATAACAAAGACTAATCAAAAGATTCAGAGAATCAGAAGGAATCTCTGTATGCATGGGACAAGGCTGGATGCTGGTGATGTTCTGCATTAAAAGCAGACATGATTCTCTACTGGAAACCACTGCATGGACTCAGGAAGACTTCCAGAAACCACTGTCTGTGAACACAGTTCACCCTGAAACCCACAAATGCAGGTTAAAGCTCCATCATGCAGAGAAGAAGCCAGATGTGAACAGGATCCAGAACCAGCTTCTTCCGTCTTCTCTGGACCAAAGCTCATTTAAAATGGTCTGAGGCAAAGTGGACAATAATTCCAGGTATCTGGAAGTGGAAGATCCAGTATTCCACATAATGATCAGAGTAACATTTCCAGAAATGTGCACAAGTGTACGTTTGCACATCTGTGTGGTAATCCTGACCGCCTGAACTGACTCACCTCATCATACGAACTGAAGTCACATCTGTTACCATTTAAAACAAGTTATCCTCCTGAATGTTCTAGATTTAACCAGAAAATCTCACGTGGACATGTTTTTTATGTACTTTGTCTTTTATGGAATTTCCACATCATCCAGGGTCCAGACTGGACCCTCTGGCAGGGTTCTGGCCCCTGAACCATATATTTGACACCCCTTCTTTAACCCCTTTGTTGAAGTGAGGACAAAAATTAATGTAAAATGTTTCGTTGCATTTCATTTATTCCCTTGATGAAAATTAAGTGTTTTTAAAGTAGTGGTTGAGATAACAGGTAATTATGCGGTTAAATGGTGAAACAAACACTTAATTTTGGTATTTTACACCAAAACCAACAGGTATAAATGAGTCACTCAGGGGTATTTATTTATTTTTTAATTAGTTAGTTAGTTAGTCCTAGTAATGGTTATAGTCGGTCAAAACGTGCAGGCAGGTGAAGGGAGCGCAGCAAGTGCAGCTGCGGTCATACCGCCATCATTACGGTAAAGCTGGGCAGGCCGCGCCTCCGCCGGTTGATCCTCCGCGGTCGGAGAGAAGCAGCTCAGCTCTCCATCATCATCAGGAGAAGCGAGCGAGGAGCGAAATGTCAGCTGGGTCCGCGCTCCCTCCGCCGCAGACATGAGTGCAGTCCCGCGCGCCTCTTCCCCCCGCAACAAGTCGCGCTCAAAATGCGGATCCGCTGCAAAGTAGCTGCGATCGCCGCGTGCTGCGGAGTTTTCCTACTTTTCTACTTTTGGGGGAGCAACGCTGCGGACGATCCGCCGCTGAAAGAAGTTGGAGACGATCCGGAGGAAGAGGAGGAGAATGATGGCGAATCTTTCTCGTCGCCTTCCGAGTACAGAAGCGACGCGGCTGCAAAGTTTGCGAGGAAATCAGCCCGCGTGCGGTCGCGTGAGGAAAAAGAAACAGGAACAATTAACAGAGGCGAGAATATAAAAAGGTGGGTTTTTCTGTCTTTTGGCTTATGAACCCCTTTCTTCCCGAATTCTCATCTTTCCGTTGCCTCGACCCCCCCCCCCCCCCCCGGACACACACACACACACACACACGTGCTGCGTGTGATCTCAGCTGATCAGATTTCCTCGCCACCAGCGTTTTGCAGAGATGTCAAACTACAACCGGGTGACCATCTTCCGTTTGGTCCCCAGATGATGAGTTAAGTGGGTTGAGTGGAAATGTTGGAGTTGAAGTGGAAACCCGTCACGTGATCCTCTGGTGGTTAAAACCCGTCACGCGATTAACGTAAAAACTGAGTTTCAGAGAAACCTAGAAGCAGGTCTGGAAGCTGGAGCCAGGCTCTTTCTTCTGCTTCGGTCTGAGGATGTTTTCCTGCCCCCCCCCCCCCCCCCCCCCCCCCTTAGGCTCTAATATGTATTCAGCACCAAAGCCAGACTGGAGGATGGGGACTGTGTTAGTAGATAAAAGCCATGGAGGCGCCAGAAGGACCTTGACGTCCTTGCTGAAAGCGCTGCTCCATGTGTGCGGAGCGCTGATAAGGGAGATGGGTGGAAAGGGTCACCCGTGGTTGTTTGGTAGACAGAAACGTTCCAGACTGCTGTGATTGGGTGAAACAACTTTCTTTTGCACGAGCTGAGAATAGAAAAGCAAGCAGATCTGAAGCAACGGGGTATTTTCTGGCCCAACTCTTTAGAATTATGGTGAATTTTGTGATTTTAAACAAGCCTGAGCACCAGGAGACAGTCTGACACATAAATGTGAGCGTAAATAAAGTTCTGGAGCAGAAAGAATTCAGAAGTCTGAGCAGGAATGATGCATTAACCAGAGGAAGAAGCTGCCCCCACCCCACTCTCAAGCCTGGCTTTCCAGGCTGCTCCCGCTCAGGACACAGATTCAGGATTTCATGCAGCCTTTAACAGCAATAACCTGGAGAACGTATCTTCTTTGTGGCTTTCATTTTCTTTACGTTGAGGTTTGCAGACATTTCTTTCAGAGCTTCAAGTCTGTCAGACTGGACATGATTCTTTTCTCTTTAGGACTTTTTTCCTTATTTTTACATTTACTTTAGTTTCGTTTTCAGTCATTCTGCTGCTGCTGTGTTTAGGATCATTGTTGCATGGCCCAGTTTTAGTCACGCTTCACGTTTCACTGGAGAATAGAGGCCTGGTCTGCAAGGTGAGCCTGAACCATGCTGGAAAAACTGAGATTTCATCTTTAAATTCCAGCTTCCGTTTAAGGTCCATTTCATTAACGGAGCACAGACCCGGCGGGCACCGGCCATCCAGGGCGGCCCAAGCGAAGG
Organism: Melanotaenia boesemani; assembly: GCF_017639745.1. Classification (NCBI taxonomy): domain Eukaryota; kingdom Metazoa; phylum Chordata; class Actinopteri; order Atheriniformes; family Melanotaeniidae; genus Melanotaenia; species Melanotaenia boesemani. Next base: position 40,755,257 of record NC_055684.1, read on the forward strand.
GCCCCAAGGCACCATCGACCACCCCCACCCTCCACCAACTCTGACCTCTACCCCCGCTCTGTACCCATAAACACTCACTATCACACAGTCACGCCACACATAACCCTTCCACCATGTCCCGCGGGGGACGTCCCTGGCGGCCCAGAGGACAGCGAGCCCCAATCACGGCCTACACCACCACCCCCCATCACATCCCACCCAGAGCCAGCAGCCCATCAGCGCCGCCAATCCGGGTCCCGGCTCCCGGGCAACCATCTTCCCCCACCCGCCCCCGGCGGCGCCCCAGGGAACTGTGGGGGGGGGGGGGTGAGAGGTCCCCCATACCCTCACCCTCCCCGCTCCAGACAGTTTGTTGTTTTGCAATTAAATCTGAGAGGCCACAGGGTCCAGCCAAGGAGGCCACTTAGGTTCACGCTGCAGGGCGAATTCTCAAGTCGCATTTGTTTGTGAAATCCGATTTATTTAAGAGTCCACAAGAGTCAGATTTCCACTTAAATGCTACTTGTACTGAAAGTGTCCAGCATGCGTAGAAGACACGGCGACGAGACAGCGAGCGCGTTTGACGGCTTCGTGTTTGCGACATGGACGGAAACAGCGTATGTTTACAAGTTATTGTCCAACAGCAGCACATTTTCTATGCAGAATTTTGAATTGTATTAGTTGTATATTTGAATTCTTAGTCATTTTAAAGATGTTTAAACATATTTGTGACCATTTATCTTTATTAAAGTTACTGGATAAGTCACCCTCCCATTTTAAAGTTGGAAGACAGATTGAGTCTTCTAGTTTAGATAATAGTCTATATGTTTTTGATAATAGCTTTGGGGCATTGAGATTCATGAATTCTGCCACCCTAATAGGTAGCTGTAAGTTTAATTAATTAATGGTATATTTTTTACATATAATAGATTTAAGCTGGTGATATTCTAGAAATTTAGTGCAATGTAGCGCGACATTTATATCCGGCTCTGGTGCAGCTTCACCACAGGTCAGCAGTGGTGGCGAAACATCGGACTGTAGCCACGTCCTTCACACCCCCCTCATCATCCTCACCATCCAGGGGGAGACGCTCCACTAACACGGAGACGAGACGGCCGTGATGCCGTTTGTCCAACGTGTTGAGTTTCTTAAATCCGGGTTATTCACTGTTAACTGAGAAAAAGTTCTGTTAGTTCAGAACGTTTATCTCTCTGTGTCTCTGGATTATTTAGTCGCGACTCACAAAAATGGAACATTTTTCTATTTTCTTGTGTCACATCGCCTCCGTGTGCACGTCTGCGTGAACGAGCGCAACATTTCACATGCACGAATGTCGCTTGGCTGGAGGAGGAAAACGATCATAGAAAATGATGGAGAAGGAGCAATGTCGCCTCCCGTGTGTCCAGCCCTTAGCTGAATAAAACCAAAGCAGACGGGGCTGTGGGATCTACTGTGGGCTGCAGCGTCTTGCCGAAAGCCCCACCTAGAAGGTGTTACTGTTTTACCCTGTGGGAATCGAACTTCAGTCTCCTGCATGGCAGACGGATGTTCTACCGACTAAGAAATCCAGCCGGACGCTCCGATGCCTCTGGTGTTTCTTCCCTTCTGACACTGTGATGACAGCGTCTCCACCTGCTGCCACTATTCTGTCTTTCTGACACCAGTAACGTCCACGCCGTGTCCACCAGTTACACATTTTTACCTTTTCCAACGTGGTCCATCAGGATCTCTGTCACACACCCTGAAAAATTCCACTTCTTCCCTCTTTTTCCCTCCTGAGTCATCATGGAAATGAAGTGATGAATATGTATTACAGGTCAACCTGAACATTTATAGCCATCATGTGGGCGGGGCAAGGCGTTCCCTCACCTGCGCCGCTTTAGAGTTGGTTCTGGTTAATGAGTGGAAACAGGCGTGAGACGTGGGATAAATCTGGAAGTTGAAGTTTGCTGCAGACGCTGCCTGTGGTTGGCTTTGCTACGCTCAGGTTGAGAAATAAGGCTCCTGGTTTTATGTAAATACCCCTGAAGGGCTTATATTCACAACCATGAGACAACTCGGACACGGGTTGGGACTGAACATGTTGTACGTTACTTTATCATTAGAACCGCTGGTGTTCCCCCCATACAGGTTCCCCGCAACACACACCAGAACACTAGTTCCGCTTATTCAACACTGGTCTTTGGCTAACAGGCCTGATGGAGGGAAATCCAGAAGTTTGAACTCAGCCTGGCTCCGATCATCATTCAGGGTTTATCTTGTCAGGCTGTGGATAGAGACACTGTTTTTCTTTTTCTGTTAATTTTATTAACTGTTTATTGTACGTACTATTTTTGTCTTTGTTTTTTATTTTGTTTATTGCTTACTTTTGTGTTTGAGCTGCTGGAACAGTGAAATTTCCCCACCGTGGGATCAATAAACGCTCTTATCTGAGTCCCCCCCCCCCCCGCTATGCTACATGTTAGCATTGCGTGTGCAAAGGTCTTGTGAACTACATGTAGGAGGCTGAAGAAGAGCTAAAAACTGGCCGTTCTACATAGAAATTTCAACTTCATGGAATAATAAATAACAGGCTCTCTTTCTGAGGTATTTGAACTGAAGTGAACATCTCAGGAAATTCTGTCAAGTTTTGAAAAAGGGGATAAAAAGTCTCTTAAACACGGTTTAGTTGGAACATCTTGGTCTGGAAACTCGTCTCTTCGACATCCTGATGACTTCAAATCAGCTCAAACTGAAATAGTTTCTTTGACTCGCTGCGGATAAATTCACACTTTCACCCAGTTTTAACTTTCCGACCTGATTCGGGAGCCATATTTTCCAGCGCACGTCATCACCTGAGAGTTGGTGAAGGACTCTGAGAGCCGCTGCTTCAGACATGTTGGGAACTTCCACCATATGACCCAGTTACATGCTAATAGACTAGACGCCCGCAAGGCTGTTCTTTGGTGAAGCTGTTTCTCTGATGCTCTGACTTTTTCTGGAAAGGTGCTGCTTTTTTCTGTCCTTGTTTAAGTTTGTCTGCAGGGTTTTGTAGGCGGGGCTTCTCCTGCTCGCTGCAGCCTGGAATGCATCTGCCTCCTCGCTGCTTTTTAACTGCTTCCAGATGTGGGAACAAGTGTGCAGCCCATCCTTTTTCTCAACAATAAAACTTTTATATTTATCCTCCAGTTTCTTGCAGAAGCGTGTAACCTGTTTGCATGCGATCGCAGTGTGTTTGTTGTTTGGAATGTTTAACATTTTCTGTGGAAAAGTGAGAATCTGTGTGTTCCTCCACAGTGTCCTCATTTGACGCATGGCAGGCAGATGTTCATTCATCCGGATCTGCAGAGTGTTATTGTCGTGCAGTCATGCAGAAAACTGGAGACAGCCCTGAAACCCACCTACCAGATTTCACTCTGCTTCCTTCCCATCCTGACTCAGAAGGAAATTTTTGCCTTCCATTGTTTCCCTCCAGACACGTGTCTCTGAAACCAAAGCTTCCCTGTTCTGTTTGGTCAGACCTGTTCCTCTGCAGCTTCTATAACATTTATTTAAACAAGCTTCCATTACAACAAGCTCCATGGGTGCACGTGCCTTAGTGGAGGACCAGTAGACTATGCTAGCCTGGGCTCCAGGCGTCCCGTTACACAAATATTCCTCATAATCCCTTGAGGCACTGCCTAATGTTTAACCAGAGCAGCAGCTTTGCATAGAAGGCATGAAGACCCTCTTCAGCTCAGGAACATTCCTGCTGTTAAAGAACAGGGACACGAGATCTTGTTCTCTGTGTGAAAAGAAACCAAGCCAAGCGGAAAAAGTTCCAGTTCTCAGGCAGAAAATCATTCATGTGCACATGTATCATCACTGCCTGTGTTTTCCATGCACGTCCTCAGAAACGAATGCTGCATCGCTCAAAGGTTCCTTTTTGTAAAACAGTTTAGTGTTGGTGGATCAGGGTTACACCCACTGAGCTAAAAACCTTTGTTATTTAGATTGTACGAAGCTTAAAAAACATCTTGGAGAAAGAGGTTTGGGAACTTTCTCAGTATGTCCGAAACTGTCTGAAGTACGATGCTAAGTGGTGAACTGGAGAAGCGCAGGTGTGAATCCTGGATGAAAGAATCAGGAATCTCCTTCAGGTCTCCCGGCGCTCGGACCGCGGAGCGCTTGTGTTGCAGGGCTAGAGTACAGCGACTGGTTCAGTCGTTTTCGTTTCCAGGTATCTGCTGACATCGTCAGATCTGCAGCACACATGCTGGTTTCCATGGTTTCCATTTCTTTGCCTCTACATTTCATTAAAATGATGTTCTATTATCAGCCTTGCTCTGGTCTTCTCTAGTCTCTGGCGGAGTAATGTGGCTCTACCTGTGATCACCCGCCCCCGAGCTGAGGAGGTCATGCATCTGGCCGTGGTGGCCTGCGGGGATCGTCTGGACGAGACCCTCATCATGGTTAAATCGGCCCTGCTGTTCAGCCTGAAAAAGATTGAGTTTCACATCTTTGCTGAGGACGCCTTGACCCCACAGTTTGAAGAAAGGGTAAGACACCTTTAGCAGACGTTTACCATACACCACAGTCTAATTTCATTCCTTCTGTAGCCTCTGATTTCAGATTTTATGCTGCATATGTTAAACTGTGCAGATGACAGCAAGATCAGAGCAGTTTTTACTCGTATGGCTCACTGTAGTGCCGGCAGAAAGCCGTTTTATCTCCAGGCCGAGGCATAATACATCACTTAGACATCATCCTTTGTTTTCTCACCCACCCCCCCTCTAGTAAACACTCCCCATGTCTAACCTGTTGCTCCGCCTGCAGCTGAACCAGTGGCCTCGCTCCGTCTCAGCCAAGTTCCAGTACAGCATCTACCCCATCTCCTTCTCTGTGGGAAACGCTGACGAATGGAAGAAGCTCTTCAAGCCCTGTGCTGCTCAGAGACTCTTCCTCCCTGTAAGCCAGCAGCATGTTTCTCACCTCATATCCCCACCACGCAAGGCACGCCCCGCTAAGCACGCCACGCAAAACACGCCACAAATCGGCAGACAGAAACAGTAGGTTCTCACTTGGCTCTGTTCTTCTGGTTTTACTAGATCTTGTCCAACTTATTTAGTTTAGGATCCACATTCAGCACAGTTTGATCTCCAGTTGGCCGGACCAGTAAAATAACAGCACACTTACCTAGAATACTAAAAACATCCATCCATCCATCCTCAATCCATCCATCAATCCATCTTTTTCGTCTTTTGTTTTTAATAAATTTTGTTATATTTTTAAAACTTGTGCTGTTCACTGGAGCTCAGTGTCTCAGTGAAGTCATCACAGCCCTGTGATTGATTGTTGACGAGAAAACAGGAATAGATCAAAGAAATGAGACATTGTTTTTCTGCATAACTGCTTCAGCGTCACACGTGTTGTTAGTCCCAGAAAATCCAAAAATGGGCAAAGAGGTGGAGCTGAGAGGGAAACTGTGAAGGTGGGGGTGAATGACTGACACCCATCAAACTCCGAGCTGCCTGTAGCTAAGAGCTAACCGTGCTAACCCGGAGCTAACGGTAGCTAACCAGCTAACGGAGGTAGGCGGGCTAAAGCTAAGGCGCACTGTTAGCCGCCTTAAACCCACGGTTGTGCTACACTCTCCCTTCTTTCTGCGGATATTGGATACCTGTCAATCAAAAGGACACGCCCCTAATTATTCCATATTTCAAGATTAAATAACATCCAAACAGATGAGTTAGAAAAAAATTCACCCCCTCACAGTTGTCATGAAGGTAAACTTGACCTTTTAATCCTAAAATGGATTTTTGTACCAGGCTTTAAACATTTTATCTCTGCTGTGAAGATCTTTTTAACATGGGAGTCTATGGGGATTTGCTCTGTTTTGGAGCCCCTAGTGGACGAGGGGGGAACTGTAACTTTTTGCACTTCCGCACAGGCTTCACATTTTACTGGCCAAGGTTGCCGTTTGGGAGAGACAGACAGCGCGGGGGAGGGTGGGATGTCAGAGCAGAGGAAGTCGCTGTGAAAAACTTCCTGTTTAGTGGTAAATGTTTTGCTACCAGCTTTAGCAATAAACACCACACAGCTCTGCTAGTTCTAGTAGAGTCCTGTTTCTGCTTCACTACTGCTGGGCTAACCTCTGAAGCTAGCTGCAGCTTCACCCAGGAGGACTCACCTCTCCTCCATCTCCAGACCTCGGTTTGGAGGTGGAAGCAGGAAAGATTCCCACAGTTTTCTCAGAGTTTTCCCCTATAGTGGTGACAACAGTGGAGGTTATTAACCATCAACGAAATGTTGCTTCAGTAGGAAAAACACCAGACAGAAATAACTTGCATTGTTGCTGTTGGGGCGGTGTGTAGTTCACCTAGCAGTAAAGCCACCCCAGATTCCATCCTGAGATCTACCTGACCCATTTTTTCATACTACTTGCTGAACAGTAAAGGACAGTAGAGGCAACAAAATGTTGAAAATTAAACAAAGTAAAAAAAATCCATTACATACATTACATAAATAACATCTCACATGTGTTTTTATAAATTATCTATAGTAACTACTGCATAAACTACTAGATAAACTCCTACATAGACTACTACACAAACCTCTACAGTAACTACTACAATACCACTAAGTAAAATACCAAATAAGCCAATACATAAACGTCAGCATAAACTAGAAAAATACTACTTAAACCACTACAAAAAACATCTACATAAACAACTACATAAACTACTACATAAACCGCTAGATAAACCACTTCATAAACTGCTAGATAAACTACTACATAAACTACTAAACGACTAAATAAACCACTAGATAAACTACTACATAAACTACTAAACGACTAAATAAACCACTAGATGAACTACTAAGTAAACCACTAGATAAAATACTAGATAAACTACTATATAAACTACTAAATAAACTACTACATAAACAGCTAGATAAACTACTAAACTACTACATAAACTGCTAGATAAACTACTACATAAAGTACTGCATAAACTACTACATAAACTACTAAGTAAACTACTACATAAACCGCTACAGTAACTACTACAATACCACTAAGTAAAATACCAAATAAGCCAATACATAAACGTCAGCATAAACTAGAAAAATACTACTTAAACCACTACAAAAAACATCTACATAAACTACTACATAAACCGCTAGATAAACCACTTCATAAACTGCTAGATAAACTACTACATAAACTACTAAACGACTAAATAAACCACTAGATAAACTACTACATAAACTACTAAACGACTAAATAAACCACTAGATAAACTACAAAGTAAACCACTAGATAAAATACTAGATAAACTACTATATAAACTACTAAATAAACTACTACATAAACCGCTACAGTAACTACTACAATACCACTAAGTAAAATACCAAATAAGCCCATACATAAACGTCAGCATAAACTAGAAAAATACTACTTAAACCACTACAAAAAACATCTACATAAACAACTACATAAACTACTACATAAACCGCTAGATAAACCACTTCATAAACTGCTAGATAAACTACTACATAAACTACTAAACGACTAAATAAACCACTAGATAAACTACTACATAAACTACTAAACGACTAAATAAACCACTAGATAAACTACAAAGTAAACCACTAGATAAAATACTAGATAAACTACTATATAAACTACTAAATAAACTACTACATAAACAGCTAGATAAACTACTAAACTACTACATAAACTGCTAGATAAACTACTACATAAAGTACTGCATAAACTACTACATAAACTACTAAGTAAACTACTACATAAACCGCTACATAAACTACTACATAAAGTACTGCATAAACCGCTAGATAAACTACTACATAAACTACTAACTAAACTACTACATAAACTACTAAATAAACCGCTAGATAAACTACTACATAAACTACTACATAAACCGCATACATTGTGTACCGGACTGGAGGCTCCAGTCATTTCAGGCACTTCAAATTCGAATGTGACCCCTCAGGTGTAAAACCTTTTGGCTGCATCCTCGGGGAGTTTTTCTTTCTGAAGTGTCACATGGTGAACCAGGTGGGCTGCAGATGGTTCAGTCCTGCATTGTGAACAGTTTTCTGACCCAGAAAACCACCATGAATGAACTCCGACGTCCCCTCTGTGCTCTTGTTTTGGTGTTTTCTCAGATAATCCTCAAAGAAGTGGACTCGTTGCTCTACGTGGACACCGACGTGCTGTTCCTACGGCCCATTGACGACCTCTGGAGTCTCCTGAAGTCCTTCAACAAGACCCAGCTGGCAGCAATGGCCCCAGAGCACGAGGTTCCCAGGATTGGCTGGTACAGCCGGTTTGCCCGCCACCCTTTCTACGGCAACACAGGGGTCAACTCTGGGGTCATGCTCATGAATCTGACAAGGATCCGGAGCAGGCTCTTTAAAGTAAGTCCAGAACGTTCTATAATAGAAAGCTAGAAATACGCCACGTTTTCCCTTTAACATTTGAGGCTGGAGTCAGAGGCTGAGCCTCCCGGCTGTGGTTCAAGCCTTCCAGGTTTTCCACACCAGACTTCTGCCCTCACAGCTCAGCTTCATGTTTTTCTCTTCTCTTTTCAAGGCTGCAGTTCAGCTTTTTGCTGCTGATTTTTTCAGAACAGTCTGATTCCCTCTGGCCTGTCGTGGGAGGATCTTCTCCATCCACTTTACCAGAAGTACAAGAACCACATCACCTGGGGAGATCAGGACCTCCTCAACATTATCTTCCACTACAATCCTGGTACAGAGCTCACTGGAAACGCATGCTGAAATGTTTTTTTTCTCGCTTAGATCTTTATTAACTTTTGTATACAAAAGAAGGAGAAAACACTCTTATTTTATTTTTATTTAACCTTTATTTAACCAGGTAAAACAACGAGGGCCATGCCTCTACAAACATAAACAAATGAGATATGAACAAGAGGAGGTAGCAAATATTATAACACGTCAGCATAGATAGATCTAGACAGTGTTCATGTGTGATTCTTTGTAGGCAATTCATTTGTCCCAGTTTTCCTGAAACACTGATTCCTTGAGTCTGAGGGTGAAAGTAATTTTTTTCCATTTCAAAAATCTCTGGGACAATATGAACCCTTTGGTTAAAGTTGGGTCTGGTTTTAGCCATTTTCTAGTTACTGCTTTTCTTGCTGCTGTCAGGAGTATTTTAAGCAGGTACTTCTTTCCTGACCACTTTACAAATGTTGTCATGTATTTGGTTGTACATGTCATGGGAACAGAGTATTGCAATATTTTCTTTAAGGAGAAATAGATAGAATTCCAAAATGTTGTAATCTTTAAACAGCTCCAAAAGACATGTATGACTGGCATCTGCAGAACCACATTGCCTCCAACACATTTGTTGTACTGGCAGTTGTTTGCTCTTAATAGATGGGGTAATGAAAAAGTGAATATTAATATAATATTAATATTAATATAATAATTGAGTTCCCTCCATTTCAATGAACAAGTGAAGGTTTGCGACATCAAACACATCTGAAAACATTGACAAGCGTTTCTTTTTCCTTTTCTCTTTGACATGCACTGTTCCTGACAGACCGTTAGGCTAACATACAGTTTGGAAATAATTTTGACATTTTTTTATTATATGCAGCCAGCAATATTTCTAGAACTACATTAGGTTCACTTGTTCCATCGCATTTTATTTCTTTGTTAAATACTCTTAGCTGTAGATATGTAAATACCTCCTGATTACAGATGTCGGCGAGCAGCGCCACCGCCACGCACACGAGCGCCACACATCCGCACAAACATACACACACACACGCCGCTTTTTCTCTCTCCCTCTGTCTTGTTAGAAATGGCTCCTGCTGGCTCTCACCTGGTTTAGGCAGACATTTCACGCACACACTCACCAGATGTCGCGGGTTGTGGATCGCTGGCCGCATCCTGCATGGTTTGGCAAGACCGAGGAGAAGGATTTTGCTGTTTTTAAACAGGAAGACCTGGATTATGTTCTTGGATCATGTTTCTGGATCATGTGACTTGGATCATGTTTCTGGATCATGTGACTTGGATCATGTTTGTGGATCATGTGACGTGGATCGTGTTTCTGAATCATGTGACTTGGATCATGTTCCTGGATCATGTTACTTGGATCATGTTTCTGGATCATGGGACTTGGATCATGTTTCTGGATCATGTGACATGAATCATGTGTCTTGGATCATGTTTCTGAATCATGGGACTTGGATCGTGTTTCTGAATCATGTGACTTGGATCATGTTCCTGGATCATGTTCTTGGATCATGTTCCTAGATCATGTTTCTGGATTATGTGACTTGGATCATGTTTCTGGATCAAGTGACTTGGATCATGTTTCTGGATCATGTGACTTGGATCATGTTTCTAGATCATGTGACTTGGATCATGTTTCTGGATCATGTGACATGAATCATGTGTCTTGGATCATGTTTCTGGATCATGTGACTTGGATCATGTTTCTGGATCCTGTGACTTGGATCATGTTTCTGGATCATGTGACTTGGTTAATGTTTCTGAATCATGTGACTTGGATCATGTTTCTGGATCATGTGACTTGGATCATGTGTCTGGATTATGTGACTTGGATCATGTTTCTAGATCATGGGACTTGGATCATGCTTCTAGATTATGCGACTTGGATCATGTTTTTAGATTATGTGACTTGGATCATGTTTCTAGATCATGTGACTTGGATCATGTTTCTAGATCATGTGACTTGGATCATGTTTCTGGATCATGTGACTTGGATCATGTTCCTGGATCATGTGACGTGGATCATGTTTTTAGATCATGTGACTTGGATCGTGTTTCTAGATCATGTGACTTGGATCATGTTTCTGGATCATGTGACTTGGATCTTGTTTCTGGATCATGTGACTTGGATCATGTTTCTGGATCATGTGACTTGGATCATGTTTCTGGATCATGTGACTTGGATCATGTTTCTGGATCATGTGACTTGGATCTTGTTTCTGGATCATGTGACTTGGATCATGTTTCTGAATCATGTGACTTGGATCATGTTTCTGAATCATGTGACTTGGATCATGTTTCTGGATCATGTGACTTGGATCATGTTTCTGAATCATGTGACCTGGATCATGTTTCTGGATCATGTGACTTGGATCATGTTTCTGGATTATGTGACTTGGATCATGTTTCTAGATCATGGGACTTGGATCATGTTTCTAGATTATGCGACTTGGATCATGTTTTTAGATTATGTGACTTGGATCATGTTTCTAGATCATGTGACTTGGATCATGTTTCTGGATTATGTGACTTGGATCATGTGACTTGGATCATGTTAGATCATGTGACTTGGATTATGTTCCTGGATCACGTGACTTGGATCATGTTTCTGGATTATGTGAACTGGATCATGTTTCTAGATTATGTGACTTGGATCATGTTTCTAGATCATGTGACTTGGATCATGTGACTTGGATTATGTTCCTGGATCACGTGACTTGGATCATGTTTCTGGATCATGTGACTTGGATTATGTTCCTGGATCATGTGACTTGGATCATGTGACTTGGATCATGTTTCTGGATCATGTGACTTGGATCATGTGACTTGGATCATGTTTTCTAGATCATGTGACTTGGATCATGTTTCTAGATTATGTGACTTGGATCATGTTTCTAGATCATGTGACTTGGATCATGTTTCTAGATCATGTGACTTGGATCATGTGACTTGGATTATGTTTCTGGATCATGTGACTTGGATCATGTTTCTGGATTATGTGACTTGGATCATGTTTCTAGATCATGTGACTTGGATCATGTTTCTAGATTATGCGACTTGGATCATGTTTTTAGATCATGTGACTTGGATCATGTTCCTAGATCATGTGACTTGGATTATGTTCCTGGATCATGTGAATTGGATCATGTGACTTGGATTATGTTCCTGGATCATGTGACTTGGATCATGTTTCTGGATCATGTTCCTGGATCATGTGACTTGGATCATGTTTCTGGATTATGTGACTTGGATCATATTTCTAGATTATGTGGCTTGCATCATGTTTCTAGATCATGCGACTTGGATCATGTGACTTGGATTATGTTCCTGGATCACGTGACTTGGATCATTTTTCTGGATCATGTTCCTGGATCATGTGACTTGGATCATGTTTCTGGATTATGTGACTTGGATCATATTTCTAGATCATGTGACTTGGATCATGTGACTTGGATTATGTTCCTGGATCACGTGACTTGGATCATTTTTCTGGATCATGTGACTTGGATTATGTTCCTGGATCATCTGACTTGGATCATGTGACTTGGATCATGTTTCTGGATCATGTGACTTGGATCATGTGACTTGGATCATGTTTTCTAGATCATGTGACTTGGATCATGTTTCCAGATTATGTGACTTGGATCATGTTTCTAGATCATGTGACTTGGATCATGTTTCTAGATCATGTGACTTGGATCATGTGACTTGGATTATGTTTCTGGATCATGTGACTTGGATCATGTTTCTGGATCATGTGACTTGGATCATGTGACTTGGATCATGTTAGATCATGTGACTTGGATTATGTTCCTGGATCACGTGACTTGGATCATGTTTCTGGATTATGTGAACTGGATCATGTTTCTAGATTATGTGACTTGGATCATGTTTCTAGATCATGTGACTTGGATCATGTGACTTGGATTATGTTCCTGGATCACGTGACTTGGATCATGTTTCTGGATCATGTGACTTGGATTATGTTCCTGGATCATATGACTTGGATCATGTGACTTGGATCATGTTTCTGGATCATGTGACTTGGATCATGTGACTTGGATCATGTTTTCTAGATCATGTGACTTGGATCATGTTTCTAGATTATGTGACTTGGATCATGTTTCTAGATCATGTGACTTGGATCATGTTTCTAGATCATGTGACTTGGATCATGTGACTTGGATTATGTTTCTGGATCATGTGACTTGGATCATGTTTCTGGATTATGTGACTTGGATCATGTTTCTGGATTATGTGACTTGGATCATGTTTCTAGATCATGTGACTTGGATCATGTTTCTAGATTATGCGACTTGGATCATGTTTTTAGATTATGTGACTTGGATCATGTTCCTAGATCATGTGACTTGGATTATGTTCCTGGATCATGTGAATTGGATCATGTGACTTGGATTATGTTCCTGGATCATGTGACTTGGATCATGTTTCTGGATCATGTTCCTGGATCGTGTGACTTGGATCATGTTTCTGGATTATGTGACTTGGATCATATTTCTAGATTATGTGGCTTGCATCATGTTTCTAGATCATGTGACTTGGATCATGTGACTTGGATTATGTTCCTGGATCACGTGACTTGGATCATGTGACTTGGATCATGTTTCTGGATCATGTGACTTGGATCATGTTTTCTAGATCATGTGACTTGGATCATGTTTCCAGATTATGTGACTTGGATCATGTTTCTAGATCATGTGACTTGGATCATGTTTCTAGATCATGTGACTTGGATCATGTGACTTGGATTATGTTTCTGGATCATGTGACTTGGATCATGTTTCTGGATTATGTGACGTGGATCATGTGACTTGGATCATGTTAGATCATGTGACTTGGATTATGTTCCTGGATCACGTGACTTGGATCATGTTTCTGGATTATGTGAACTGGATCATGTTTCTAGATTATGTGACTTGGATCATGTTTCTAGATCATGTGACTTGGATCATGTGACTTGGATTATGTTCCTGGATCACGTGACTTGGATCATGTTTCTGGATCATGTGACTTGGATTATGTTCTTGGATCATGTGACTTGGATCATGTGACTTGGATCATGTTTCTGGATCATGTGACTTGGATCATGTGACTTGGATCATGTTTTCTAGATCATGTGACTTGGATCATGTTTCTAGATTATGTGACTTGGATCATGTTTCTAGATCATGTGACTTGGATCATGTTTCTAGATCATGTGACTTGGATCATGTGACTTGGATTATGTTTCTGGATCATGTGACTTGGATCATGTTTCTGGATCATGTGACTTGGATCATGTTTCTAGATCATGGGACTTGGATCATGTTTCTAGATTATGCGACTTGGATCATGTTTTTAGATTATGTGACTTGGATCATGTTCCTAGATCATGTGACTTGGATTATGTTCCTGGATCATGTGAATTGGATCATGTGACTTGGATTATGTTCCTGGATCATGTGACTTGGATCATGTTTCTGGATCATGTTCCTGGATCATGTGACTTGGATCATGTTTCTGGATTATGTGACTTGGATCATATTTCTAGATTATGGGGCTTGCATCATGTTTCTAGATCATGCGACTTGGATCATGTTTCTAGATCATGTGACTTGGATCATGTTTCTGGATCATGTGACTCGGATCATGTTTCTGGATCATGTGACTTGGATCATGTTTCTGGATCATGTTTTTAGATCAAGTGACTTGGATCATGTTTCTAGATCATGTGACTTGGATCATGTTTCTGGATCATGTGACTTGGATCATGTTTCTGGATCATGTGACTTGGATCATGTTTCTGGATTATGTGACTTGGATAATGTTTCTAGATCATGGGACTTGGATCATGTTTCTAGATTATGCAACTTGGATCATGTTTTTAGATCATGTGACTTGGCTCATGTTTCTGGATTATGTGAACTGGATCATGTTTCTAGATTATGTGACTTGGATCATGTGACTTGGATCATGTTTCTAGATCATGTGACTTGGATCATGTGACTTGGATTATGTTCCTGGATCACGTGACTTGGATCATGTTTCTGGATCATGTGACTTGGATCATGTTCCTGGATCATGTGACTTGGATCATGTGACTTGGATCATGTTTCTGGATCATGTGACTTGGATCATGTTTCTGGATTATGTGACTTGGATCATGTGACTTGGATCATGTTAGATCATGTGACTTGGATTATGTTCCTGGATCACGTGACTTGGATCATGTTTCTGGATTATGTGACTTGGATCATATTTCTAGATTATGTGGCTTGGATCATGTTTCTAGATCATGTGACTTGGATCATGTTTCTAGATCATGTGACTTGGATCATGTTCCTGGATCATGTGACTTGGATCATGTGACTTGGATCATGTTTTCTAGATCATGTGACTTGGATCATGTTTCTGGATCATATGACTTGGATCATGTTCCTGGATCATGTGACTTGGATCATGTTTCTAGATCATGTGACTTGGATCATGTTTCTGGATCATGTGACTTGGGTCAAGGTGTTTTGTGTTGGCATTAATTAGAGGAATTAAATATTGGAAAAGGTGTTTTCCTGTGGGGAGAATGAAAATGATTTTAAGTTAATTAAGTTAATTCATAATTACACCTTTGCAAAGATATGTTGGTTTTTTTTTTGGCCACTTGTTTTTGCATATTTTTTTCATGTGGGTACTGAGCCTAGTGGGAGGGGCTTATCGTATAAAAAGAGGGATCCTCACTGTGATATGGGCAGTGCTGGGATGGACACCAAGGAGGAAACAACCACTCAGGATCTGTGTAAACTGGACTGGAACCTTTGTGAACCCTGTTAATTACTTATTGTCACAGAAGCTGAGCAAATAAACGTTACAAGCATTTTACATCTTTTGCTTGTCTGACTTTCTTCCACTCTGAGAAGGAAATGGAAAGGACCTCGCGACAACAAAGCCCAAATTTTTCTTTCAAGTCTTGAAAACTCATCATTTCAGAATTTTGCACTACAGTACCAAAGGTACCCTCATAAGACCCTTATAAATCCAGTTTTTAAATGTTGAGTCGAGCATTCCTGGTTTAAAATCTGTGTCCAAAGCAATCCACTTTAATATTTTCCTTTCCCTCTTCAGTTTTAATTGTTTGGCTGCCCTAAACCAGGTTTCTAATGTACTTTTTTTTAAATGAGCAGGTATACCGTCCTCCCCCAAAAGCAACTGTAGATGGTTCCCAGGAATACAGGAATACACGTCTCAACCTCTTTCTATCCAACAACACAGATGACGGAGCTGAGCTGCATAGAAATACAGTTTTAGGTTAGGAAGGGCCATACCGCCTTTTTTTTTTGGCGACTGGAATGTTGAACACCAAACTCTGGCCCTGTTACTGTCCCAAATAAATCGTGATATCATCTTGTCTTCCTATTATGAAACCAGTTTGCTCTTCATCTGTATCAGCAATAAAAGGGCTTTTGGAAATGATGGATTTGTACAGTTTGTAGTCAACATTTAAAATGATTCTGGCCTGTAGTTGGTGCAGTTTTCTCTCTTTATTCTTGTTCAGGATTAGTGTTAAAATTGCCTCCTTCCATGATGGAGGCATCTTGCCTTCCTTGTGAGTGTAGTTAAAGAGTTAGGGTTATTCCCTAAATACTTTGTACCACTCTGTAGGGAAGCCATCACCACCTGGAGCCTCGTTTGCTTTTAATCTACTTATTGGCTTTTCTACCTCGTTCCAGGTTCAAGGTAATGTCAGTAGAGATTCTTTTGTTCTGAACTTCTCCAATCTCCTTTGTGTTTGTTAGTAATTTTTCTTATTTTTAGGATTGTGGCATCAGCTTGTTGTTTACGAAGTCTAAGCAATTTAGTTGATTTTGGGCCAAGTTCATAAAATGTCTGTTTACCTGGCTTTTTCTCTACTTCTTGATCCAAATAGATTTTTATTTCCTTTTGTATTTCTTGATCTTTCTGTAATTTGAATTTATGTTCTTGCTCTAATGTTAAGCATTTTTGTCAGATTTTTCTTGTTTCTGTTCTTACTAGTACTCGTATCTGGTTTTATGGCAACAACTGCACTCCATCCTCCACCTATACAAGTCCCCTCTGCTGTAATAGGGCCATTCTACAGAATTCGTGCAAAGTCCAGAGTTGGAAACATATTTTAAAAAGATGTTTTTTTCCAAAAACCTCGTCCATACATATATTGCACCATATTTCTATGGTACATATCTAGTAAAGGTGCAGTCAAATTTCATATATTAATGTCTGTCTGTTCTTGAAATGTTTTTCCACTCCTGAAAGGTGTCACTACCATAACATAGAAACACACTGCAATAAAAATCATTATATTAATCTGTTAATATTGTGTGTCCATACATCCTCTAAAGAATATTTTTAGAAATTTTTCATGAAGGGTCTTACAACTAAATAAATTAAAATTATTTTTTAAACAAATTTTGAAGTTTATTTTCTAAGACTCATCAAAATTTAAATGCAATCTTTTTTGTAAAATAAATTACACTGATCATAGAGATCTCAGAGCAAATTAATTGTTAAATTGAATTTACATTTAACCAGCAGTTATCATAAAATGTTATTTAATGACTCAATTAATGACTGCACTGTTTTGGTCATGACCACAGTATTATGTTTGCAAGGTTGCATTATTTCCCCTCAACCTTATTGCTTAATTTTAACTCATAACCAGCTTTTCAATGTGAATTTTACAAACACAAATGTTTCTAATCAATAAAATGAGGTCATTTACTATTGAAGAGTCATTTATTTTACATTACTTCAACCTTGTAGCGCATCTACTGCAACATGACAGTAAAACAACTAAAACAAATATACTCACAGCAGAACGTCTTTTGTGCTTGAAAGTGCATTAAAGAACAATCTTCAAACCGTTTCCTATATTTTTCTTTTTTCCATTCAAGTTCTTTAATCTTCAGCTCAAGGGTCTTTATTTTTCTGTGGGCGCGCATTACAGAACATCTCTTATTAATCTCATAGTTAGTGCATGGAGTAACAATCTCACTAGAAATGTGTGGACGTTGGGGAGGTGTGGGAGAAGACATGGCAGAAGGCGTGGCAGAGGGTGTGGGAGGGGGCTTCGAAGTTGTGCACAATCTCTCCATCTCTCTTTGACTTTTCACCAATACCCTGTGATCGTCTGACCTTCCTTTGCTCCCTGTCAGATAAATCACTGATAGATTTGACCTTTCCTTCTTCCTTTTCGTTTCTTGTTTCGTTCTCTTTCCTTCTTTAAGTATTCTTCGTACTTCTCTGGGTCTTCCCTCAATCTTTTTCTGTATTCTCTCACCCTCTCTGCTCCACTCTTTTTATGTTATTTTGGCATTACTACTTGCTTTCTCCCAGCTTAGCTGTATAACGTGAAATATAGGTCAGCATTATCATCATGTTTATCATATTAAACATTATTTAGCACTTTTAAGAATGAAATGTGTTTTACAAATCAAATATATTATTATTATTATTATTATGTTTGAAGAGTATATTTTAATAATAATGATCAAACATGGCCTTAATTATGTGGAACATTACAAGTTGTCACTACCGTAATGATTATGTCACAACCGCAACGTTACAGTTTGTTACGGTTGTGACATTTTTAGCTAATTCCTAGCATAACTCAAACATGTTAAAAACAGATGTTTTGAACAGTTGTACACACAACAAAAATTAATTTTTTGGTTTGAGCCCCCAAAAGTGTACTTATTTGGAACACATTTACTTAAAAAATGATGAGGTAATCACTCACCATGCAACCATGAGGGACAGGGACGCAGTGTGACTTCCTGGTCAGAATTTCAGGTGTCTGACTGACACTAGGCTCCACCCATGATGCAAAATGACTCGTGTTACGGTTGTGACATAAAAGTGTGGAACACCATTTTTTTAAAGCATGCTTTTGTCATTTTAAAACAATTTCAAAATGAATCTAAATATTTTACATTCTGTTTAAAATAAACCAAACATATGTTTTAAAATACACCATTGAAAAAATTACAAAATTCTTTTAAGTATTATTTTCATGAGTTGAAATTTAGGGCTAAGAGATTGGGACAAGTACTTCCCAATAGAAAGTACCTAGGAAGGTAGCATAAATGATGATTTTCTATATATTTGGCTTAATTACTATCGAGTTACAGTCTTGTGTTTAACTAGATAATACCATAATCTTAGTAAATATTGAAGGTCTGAATTTTTAATTGTTTTTTTAAACTGAGACAGGACTGAATTGACAGGTTTATTATGAACAGGGCTGGAAGTAGGGATGAAGTCTGGAGAAGACTGCTGTGTGGGGTGAGTCTGTTTCCGATTATGGACTGGACTTAATATGGCTCTGGACAGTGGTGACATTGTACCTGGAGTCGGTCTTTCAGGGACCCGGAAATGAAGTTGCCTTCTGAGCCAGAGTCGAGGAGAGCTGCGACTGTTAAAGATTCCAGATGAGTAGTTAAGATCACAGGGATTGTGAGGGATTTGTGGGTAATAGAGGCCCTGCATGCCAAACTCACCCGGGGTCTTGGAGGTTGAACGGGACAGGTATCCAGCCGGTGGCCCGCCTGACCGCAGTAAAGACAAAGTCCGTTGGTTATACGTCGTCTGCCTTCTGCTGGGTCAGACGGACCTTGTCCACCTGCATGGGTTCGACTTTTCCAGCTGGGGCGGCCATGGCTGCAGGTTGTTCATCCTGTAGACAGCAATCTCGACGATGGGCAACACGTATAGCCAGCTGAATAAATTTTTCCAAACCCAGATTGTCATCAAAGGCGGAAAGTTGAAGGCGGAGTGCTGGTTCCAGACTCATCCTGAAGTGTGTGATTAAGGCTGCTTTGTGTCATCTGCTGGCTGCCGCTAGGCTGCGGAATCGGAGTGCGTGTTCTGTGATGGGATGGTTTCCTTGTTTCAGCCAGAATAGCTGCTCCTGGATGGTGGAATCTCCTGGTGGCATACCAAACACTTCCTTGTAGTGTCGTGTGAACTGGGGGTAGGACTGAGTAACGGCGCTATCTTGCTGCCAGAGCTCATCTGCCCACTGGAGAGCTGGTCCTGTAAATAAGGAGATTATGTAAGCGATTGTGGAGCGTTCTGTAGGATACTTGCTTGGGTTCATTTCTAGATGGAGACAACACTGGAGAAGGAAACCGCTGCAGAGCTGTGGATCTCCGGAATACCAGGTTTTTGGAGGTTCCATCCTGGTGTTGCTTTCGGTTTAGGTCGGACCTTCTGTTATGAAGGACCTCACTGAGACAGGACTGGTAATCTCATCCAGAATATTATGAGTTCCAAAGATAGTGCTGAGTTCAAGTAATTAGCTGGGTCAGTCGGGACTGGGAAGGGGAAGAGGAGAAGTTCAGGCAGCTTGAACGAGGTCCAACGAAGACTGTCTGGAGAGCTGGCACTTATATATCCTGGAGCTGGGATTACTTACAGGTGTGTCTCATCAGTATTCCAGAGAGGGAGATCGGCGGTGATTGATTGGAGCAGGTGTGGGCGTAGCAGAGTCTGGTGCAACGGTGACATCATCCTCACTGGTGCGTCCGATGGAAAATCCTGTCCCACACCCCATCACCTCCCCCTACAATCCCCCGAACCCCACTCAGCCCCCCTTCAGGCCGCTACACCCCTCCTGCCCCGGGCCATACCCTGGGTCCCAGGGCTGCAACCAGACACCAGGGCATGCACCAACTCACACCATGTCAGCACATCCGGGCAGACCCAGACCCCCGTCACATATGGAGCCCACCACCCCGAAGGGAGAGGGCCCCCCCCCCCCCCCCCAGGCACCAGAGCCCAGAACCCCCACCCAGCCCGCCTCAGAATAGCCCAGCCACTCGGGCTGCATCTAAAGAAATAACTGTGGATTCCAAATTATGTAAAGTAGAATAATCTATGATGTTAATTAATCCGGTGGTGAAGGTGACCCCACGCTGCCTCCACTCTGCTTCCACGCTGCCCCTACGCTGCCCCCACGCTGCCCCTACGCTGCCTCCATGCTGCCCCCACTCTGCCCCCACCCTGCCTCCACACTGCCCCCACGCTGCCCCCACGCTGCCTCCACGCTGTCTCCACTCTGCCCCAACGCTGCCCCCTGGCTGCCCCTACGCTGCCCCAACGCTGCCTCCACGCTGCCCCTATGCTGCCCCCACTCTGCCCCTAGGCTTCCCCTACGCTGCCCCCCACTCTGCCCCCACGCTGCCCCCACTCTGCCCCCACGCTGCCCCCACTCTGCCTCCACGCTGTCTCCACGCTGCCCCCACTCTGCCCCCACACTGCCCCCACTCTGCCTCCATGCTGTCTCCACGCTGCCCCCACTCTGCCTCTATGCTACCCCTACACTGCCCCTACGCTGCCCCCACGCTGCCCCAACGCTGCCTCCACGCTGCCCCTACGCTGTCTCCATGCTGCCCCCACTCTGCCCCCCACGCTGCCTCCACGCTGTCTCCACGCTGCCCCCACTCTGCCCCCACTCTGCCTCCACGCTGCCCCCACTCTGCCCCCACGCTGCCCCCACTCTGCCCCCACTCTGTCTCCACGCTGCCCCCACTCTGCCTCCATGCTGTCTCCACGCTGCCCCCACTCTGCCCCCACACTGCCCCCACTCTGCCTCCACGCTGCCCCCACTCTGCCCCCACGCTGCCCCCACTCTGCCTCCACGCTGTCTCCACGCTGCCCCCACTCTGCCCCCACACTGCCCCCACTCTGCCTCCATGCTGTCTCCACGCTGCCCCCACTCTGCCTCTATGCTACCCCTACACTGCCCCTACGCTGCCCCCACGCTGCCCCAACGCTGCCTCCACGCTGCCCCTACGCTGTCTCCATGCTGCCCCCACTCTGCCCCCACGCTGCCTCCACGCTGTCTCCACGCTGTCTCCACGCTGCCCCCACTCTGCCCCCACTCTGCCTCCACTCTGCCTCCACGCTGCCCCCACTCTGCCCCCACGCTGCCCCCACGCTGCCCCCACTCTGCCCCCACTCTGTCTCCACGCTGCCCCCACTCTGCCTCCATGCTGTCTCCACGCTGCCCCCACTCTGCCCCCACTCTGCCTCCACGCTGCCCCCACTCTGCCCCAACGCTGCCCCCACGCTGCATCCACTCTGCCTCTATGCTACCCCTACGCTGCCCCTACGCTGCCTCCACGCTGCCCCTACGCTGTCTCCATGCTGCCCCCACTCTGCCTCCACGCTGTCTCCACGCTGCCCCCACTCTGCCCCCACTCTGCCTCCACTCTGCCTCCACGCTGCCCCCACTCTGCCCCCACTCTGCCTCCACTCTGCCCCCACGCTGCCCCCACGCTGCCCCCACTCTGTCTCCACGCTGCCCCTACGCTGCCCCTACGCTGTCTCCACGCTGCCCCCACGCTGCCCCCACTCTGCCTCCACGCTGCCCCTACGCTGCCCCTACGCTGTCTCCACGCTGCCCCCACGCTGCCCCCACTCTGCCTCCACGCTGCCCCCACTCTGTCTCCACGCTGCCCCTACGCTGCCCCTACGCTGTCTCCACGCTGCCTCCACGCTGCCCCTACGCTGTCTCCACGCTGCCCCCACTCTACCTCCACGCTGCCCCTACGCTGCCCCCACTCTGCCCCCACGCTGCCCCCACTCTGCCTCCACGCTGCCCCCACTCTGTCTCCACGCTGCCCCTACGCTGCCCCCACTCTGCCTCCACTCTGCCCCCACTCTGCCCCCACTCTGCCTCCACTCTGCCTCCACGCTGCCCCCACTCTGCCACCACTCTGCCTCCACCCTGCCTCCACGCTGCCCCCACTCTGCCCCTACGGTGCCAGCGTCCAGAGCCGAGTGTGACTGAAGTTTCAGTGTGTTTAGCAGCATTCTTACCAGTGGCAGAAACAGACCGAATATCCACATTGAACAATCTGCTTCTCATCGCTGTAAATGGACCAATGTTGCCTCCTTCCCAGCCCGCAGATTTGTGGCGATGTGGTTGAAGCAGGGACACCACTCTGCTATTGATCCACCCACCGGAAAGCAGGAAAAATCTGCATTATCAGAACAGAGTGTTTTTGTAGCGACCTATAGGCTAACCAATTAAAAAAGAACATGTAGACAGCACATTGTGGTAGGCTTTGCCATATTTTATTTTAAATTTATGAAGGGAGTCTTTTTTTTTTTTTATTAATTTTATTTATGTTTATTTGGCACAAATTTAAGTTCAATATAATCAGCAAATATTTCTTCAAATGCAGGGTTTCAGTTCTAGTTTTAAAAAAAAGAGGTCATATAACCCTACTGCCGTGGTTCTATTCTATTCTATTCTACAGTCATTTAGCAGACTCTTTTATCCAAAGCGACTTACATTTGAAAATAAGAACAACACAAGCATGAATTCAAACAAGATGGACATCATCATTAAGTGGTGGTCAGACTGCTGGAGTCCAGGTGGACCAGGTGGTCATGTAGGGCTGGAGGTAGGGCTAATTTTGGTTTTTTTGTTCTTCGTAAATCATTTTGTTTAAATACAAGATCACGAATATCAACTTGGGCATAACTGCACTCAGCTTCTTCAGTACCTGGTTGAACCAAAGATCTGGACAAATCTTTCTACCTCATTCTGAGTAGAAGAGTTAAGCTAAGTGTGGAAATTCTCCTTAAACAACTGAGTCTTTAGCTTGCTTTTAAAAGTGGATAAGGACTCTGCGGATCGGATGGAGTTTGGTAGATGGTTCCACCACCGGGGAACAACAGAGGAGAAGAGTCTAGCTACTGATGTGGCGCCACCTTGTGGTGGCAGCACTAGGCGTCTTTCACTGGCAGAGCGTAACTGTGGAGAGGGAGTGTAGCTCTGGATTAAGGAGTGGAGGTAGACCGGAGCCGTTTGGGTTATTGTTTTGTAAGCCAGAAGCAAAGCTTTGAATCTGAATTAAATAACCTAAGTTCAGCAAATTTTCAGGAGAAACAACCATTTTTAGCCTGTTACACTGTTGTGGTCATTTTTCTCAAAATTATCAAAATGTTGCTCAAAATGATGAGAATTATCCCCCTCTGGTTTTTTCACAAATCGCACCCTGACTATAATCTTAATCAGTCAGAAAATTTGTAAACCTTTCTCTCTTTTCTTTGTAATTATCTTTTTATTATTCTTGCAGGGGTCCCGCTGGATCTTAAAAAGTCTTAAAAGTCTAGAATTTGCAAATATGCATTTAGTACCTTAAAAAGTCCTTAAATCAGACAGTTTTGTCCTTAAAGTTTATACTGTAGGTTTTAAATGATGTTGACCTGAAGTTGTACGCTGTGTTGCGTTAAAATGTGTCGGGAAATGTCCAAACTGCAAAGTGACGGAAGTGAAGTAATTTCCTCTCGTTCCAACCCGACCGTTATATTGAAATTAGGAATGACTTTACAGGGAGAAATGATTGAGGAACACACACAAAGCCTTTATTTACGCGCGAAAGAAAGCTACCTGACTGTAGGTGTGTCCCAGTTCAGGGTCTGCAAGTCTGCTTAATGTTCGTGAGATGGGACGGCCTACCTCTCTACGAAGAATTTCCCACAGCAACAACAAGGATGTTGAATTACTGAAACCTCTGAGATTCCTCAAAGGATAGTTCAGTGAAGGTTAAAACCGACCGGTAACACCGACAGTAAAAAAGAAAAAAAAGAAAACACAGTATGAGGCTCTGCTGTTTTCCAGCAGTACACACTTCGTCAAAAATCCACAAATATCAAATATTACAGAATTTTAATTTCACCATTTAATGTTTTTAATCTACTTGGTTTTATCGGTTTCTACTAAAGTGTATTTATTAAAAACACACTTTTTTGTTTTTAACAAAACTTTATTAAAACTTAAAACGTACTCTTCTGAGCTCGGTTGCTGATTCACCACCGTCTTGTGTGCAATGAATTCTGGGAGAAAAGAGGCGGCGAAGGATGCATCTCCAGCAGCCTTTGAGGCCAAACGAAGTGCTCGGCACACCGCGATGACGAATCCGCACTTCGAAGTGTGCAGATCTGACCTGAGAATTTAGTGGATTCGGTGAGTAAACTGCTGGACACACGGGAGGCAGCGTCGCTCCTTCTCCATCATTTCCTGTGGAACCTGCGTGATGAGGCAAAAATCGCTGCCCTCCTCCAGAAATGACACGTAGTACTGAATAAATCATTTAAAGATCATATGACAGCTTGCTGTGAAGTCACGTCGCAAATTCCAAACTTCGTTGCCGACAAACTTTCCACAAATGACTGAAATGTGGTGGAAAAATCTCTGGTTAAATGTCCTGATCAAACTGTTTTATTCAGTTGCTGCATATTCTAAAAGTTCAGATCTCAGAAAACGTGGTGATGTAACAAGCCTGTAAAGAACAGTGAATCCATTTTAAGCCGTAAAACGACGTACATTACATGACGTACGCGGTGCTGGCGGACGCCTGCTCACCTGTTCGTGCGACGTTCAGGTACATGACGTACGCGGTGCTGGCGGACGCCTGCTCACCTGTTTGTGCGACGTTCAGGTACATGACGTACGCGGTGCTGGCGGACGCCTGCTCACCTGTTCGTGCGACGTTCAGGTACATGACGTACGCGGTGCTGGCGGACGCCTGCTCACCTGTTCGTGCGATGTTCAGGTACATGACGTACGCGGTGCTGGCGGACGCGTGCTCACCTGTTCGTGTGACGTTCAGGTACATGACGTACGCGGTGCTGGCGGACGCCTGCTCACCTGTTCGTGCGACGTTCAGGCACATGACGTACGCGGTGCTGGCGGACGCCTGCTCACCTGTTCGTGCGACGTTCAGGTACATGACGTACGCGGTGCTGGCGGACGCCTGCTCACCTGTTCGTGCGACATTCAGGTACATGACGTACGCGGTGCTGGCGGACGCCTGCTCACCTGTTCGTATGCATCGGTCTGTGAGTGACACAGCGAGCAGCAGTTTTGTGTTAATAAAAGAAGTTGGTGTAAAGCTTCGATCTAGACTGAGACGGTAAATAAAACGCTGTGTAGTTTTCAACATGAACTCAGTCACGTCCGTTATTACAGTAAAAGATCAGCTGCTGCTTGTTGCTGCCTGACTTCTGCTGGCTGTGCTGCACTGATACAAAACTCTTTGAATTACTTTGTGTTGTAAGGGTCTAAATACATTTTCAAGCAGGTTAAGTGAAGCGTTGCACTTCACACACACACCCAGGTTATTGTAATAATCACTGCTGATGTAAATATATGTGTTTTCTTAAATTCTAGGAGTCATTCATTTTGGTCAATGTGGCCGTGAGATGGGCATTAAATTCTGTTCCAAGGGGTCTTTAAAAGTCTTAAATTTAACTCGGAAAAACCTGTAGGAACTCTGTCTTGTCAATATTTCTCAAACATACAGAACACAACAGAGGAAAGTCAGGAGTAGAAAAAAATCATAACAGAAAAAAGAAAACAGCAAGAAAACGAGACTTTAGAAAACAAACAAACAGCCAGTCACCTCCTTCGCTGCTCAGTTTGTAGATCTCTTTCTATATGAAGTCCAGGCCAGCCTTGTCATACCGGGAGGGTGTCGGATGTCCACAAGTCGTCCCATTTTCTAAGGAAAATGTCCTCCCTTGTTCTTCTCAAAGTTTCATTCAAAATGAGTTTAAACCAGTTAAAAGATGGAGATCTCTGCTGATTCCAGATGAGTAGGATATGTTTTTTCTTCATAGGTTATTATGTAACGTCCAGCAGGATTCCTCATCTCTGACAGTCAGATCATGTTGAGCCGTCCAGGAAAGTTTTCATTGTCTGCAGGTTGATCCCGTCCGTTTCACAGCGATGCGTCTTGGGGTTGAAGAACATCCCAACGGGCTGGGGAAAGGTGTAGAATGCTGCTCCATCATGTTATTACAGGACAGGGATGTAGAGACAGTCTGACATATCCCCAGTTCTTACCAGAGGTGCACCCCTAATCCCTGCATGTTACGCTCTTCACCCTCATCATCACCTTAAAACCGGGCGGGGTAAATAAAAAGAAAAGACAGGAGATTCTGGATCTTTCTGGAGAGATGCTGAGTGTGTTTTTGGTCTGACTGATGTTTTTTTCCACAGAATGCCTCTTCATCTTTCCCTGCCAGTGGAACTACAGGCCGGACCACTGCATGTACGGGAGTAACTGTAAAGGGGCTGAGGAGGAGGGCATATCCATTCTCCATGGCAACCGTGGAGTGTACCATGACAACAAGCAGCCGGTGTTCAAGGTGGTCTATGATGCGATACGTGATGTGAGTATTCCTGGAGCTGTGTTACTGGTTACCTGCTGGTTCATAGCCCCTCTGTTCCTGTCCCTTTAAATATGTCATCAGTTCATATTTCACTAATATTAGGTA
The DNA here is from genome assembly GCF_017639745.1 of Melanotaenia boesemani. Lineage (NCBI taxonomy): Eukaryota > Metazoa > Chordata > Actinopteri > Atheriniformes > Melanotaeniidae > Melanotaenia > Melanotaenia boesemani. Next base: position 40,782,317 of record NC_055684.1, read on the forward strand.
CCGAGTACTAATCAGAGTATACCGGTAAGGAGTGTGGACCAGATGTGGACCAGATAGACGACCGGCTGGTTGATAGGGAGGTGAATGGCTCAACCTGCAGCATCTCTACTGCCGTGCAAACGTTTTTTCAGCAACCCACTTTTTAAAGTTGGTGAATCCCTGGGAGCCAGTTAGGCCATATGCTTATCACGAAGAGAAGAAAACCTCTCTGCCTGTTTTTATCGTTAGTTCAACATAACAACTATTTTAAAGGCAAGCATCTGATAAAATCACAGCTTTTATTCACCTGTTAGGCCGGTCTCTAGTTTGGTTTTTCTTTAGCCATTTCTTTTGGCTGGTTGCTGACTCTTCTGGAAGATAGAATAGAATAGAATAGAAATACTTTATTAATCCCTTTGGAGAGTCCTCAGGGAAATTTGGGATGTGATGTATATTAAAAATCATGAGTGTATATATATATATATAAAAAGAGACGCTCCCTCATGTGGCTGATAGGTGAACTGCACATATACGTTTTAATAGAGTACAGCGGGCCAAAAAAATAAAACTTTACTTGGCGACCCGTAGAAAATCTCCCGCGACCCCCTTGTGGGTCTGGACCTCGTCTCTGGGAACGACTGCTCAACACGGAAGCTGGAAAACTGTCAGAATCTTCAGAAATAAGGAGGAAAAACTGGTTTTTACTGGATTCAGTTCAGTGCTGTGAAGAAGCAGCTACAGGCTCAAAACCAGCTCCTCACAGAGAAAATATCTCATCCAGATTTTAATATGATCAATAACGACGTGATAAAAAATGAAACTGAATGCAGCTTCTCCATGTCTGCTTCTGACTCTGGGAACATGCACATAGTATCAGACCGGTATGGATATGTTGATCGCCCGACCCTGACCTCAGTTTTTCATTTTAGAATTAGTTTCTGCTCAGCTGATACAAGCCTCTTCCAAACCAGCCGGGCTGTAATTCATCAGTAATCCTTAAGCTCCGCCCCCTTCTTGACAGGACCTGTAAATACCAGTTAGAGTGATGGTTCCCTATAAAACCATTAAACCTGAAACGGCTTCAGAATGGACGCTGACTTAGAGCAATGTCTGTCTCTGTAAGTGAGTAAAGTTTATTTATAAAATAAAGACAACTTAATCATAATAACAATAATAACAATAATATAAATAACAACCATCAACAAACAGCTTTCCTGAATAAAATTGTTTTCAGCTGAGTCCATGGAGTCGACCACACGGAGGGACAGGATCAACTCAGGGCCTGCAGTCTGAAAACCAGGTCTCCCCGGGTTTTAAAACGGGTCTTTGGGACCTTCAGGAGGCCCTGTCCTGAACCCTGAAGGGTGCTACCTGAGATGTAGGGAGTATACTGGGGGCCTGACCACGTAACGCCCAGAGAGTCAAAACTAACGTTTTGAAGTCAGTATGAAGTTAGACTGGAAGCCAATGAAGTCTTGATGTGGGCTGTTCTGGGCGGACCTGAAGTCTGGGAGGCAGAGTTCTGCACTAACTGAAGTCTGTCGGGTCGCCTTAGTGAAACAAGTGAAAACAGAATTAAGATGATCAGTACGAGATGAGATAAAAGCATGAATGATCATTTCAGGATCTGATTCTGACAACATTCTCCTGACTTTAGAGACAGATATCACACGATAAAAACAACTTTTGGTCAGAGGAACGAGCCTCCAAACACAACCCGAGGTTTCTGAGGCTGGTTTCAGCAGGCAAGCTCAGAGCACCAGGATGGTTTTTGATCTTTTAATCCAGAGCAATGATCAGTGTCTGTTTTGTTTGAATTTATCTGGAGGTAATTTGAAGAGAGCCAGTTTTTTTATGGACAGATAAAAAGTTAAACTCTGGGTCATTGAAGGAACAATACAACTGAATATCATCAGCGTAAAAGTGTCTCTGTCTGTCTCTGCAGTTTCCCTTTGAGGACAACATGTTCCAGTCTCTCCTCTACCCCATGCAGACCCAGTTCCTGGACACAGTCCACACCCTGTGTGGTCGGATACCACAAGTCTTTCTGAAGCAGATAGAGAGGACGATGAGGAAAGTATTTGAGGACAAAGTGGTCCGCCATGTCCGACCACATAAATAACTGATGGAGACAAGGGACGCCAGATTGCTTTGCATCGGCGGCATTCACCACATTACAGCTCCTGGGCGAGAGCCTTTATGAAGATCCTCGTTATCCTCATGATGCTGTAACGTGTGGGAATGTTGGACAGCTGCCGTTTGACCGTGTCTGACGGCTGCTGTTGGACTTTCCCATCGGTTACTGACATTATTTTGCCTTGTGAGGACTTTGTCCGTCTCCAGCCTGTAAGAAGACTTTAAGTCATCCAGAAAACGGTAGAAAGGTCGAAAACTTCATTTTCGTTGTGTGATGGCTTCGATCCTTAAAGCCTGAGTTCCAGGAACTTCATCTCAGATGTTCTGAATGTTGTAGCAGCAAATAAGTAGAAATGCGACTCTGAACGAGAAGAATCCAGTTTTCTGTCTCCAGATGTCAGGAAACATACGACCCAACACACAAACATGAATGTTAACATGCACTTTCTAAATAAAACTGGACAGGTTGCTGTAGTTGTTTCTTCAACTTTCAATGCAACATTTACAGACCTGAGTCAAAGTGAATGTGGGAGGATTTCTTTCACATGGTGATGCCATACGGCTGACGATGCGCCTTATGAAAGACAAGCATGTCATGTTTACCATGAGAGAAAAATGAGTGGTGCACAAGCGTGCACATATGTGTGTGTATGCATGTGTTTATTTGCATGTATGTGTGTGTTAAGGGCATATGTTGGATATATGTGGCCTGCCATCAACACGTGTGTCATGTTCAAACATGGTTTTTAATGTACTGTAATGATCTTCATGCATCTTGTCTGTTAAGCTGGAAACTGAAAATGTCTCTAGTATGTGGTATAGTATGTGGTATTTGTATTACAACCCCAATCCCAACTAAGTCAGGTCTCTATGTAGAATGTAAATAAAGCATAACCTCACCCATCTATATTTTATCCCCAGTAGAAGATCAACAACAGGATGAAACAGAGACGTTTCACCATGTGATGGAAAATATGAGCTGATAGTGAATCTGATGCAGCAACACGTCTGTAAAAAGTAGCTCCAGGGTGATGTTCAGCATGGTGTAAAAAGTACACCCTATGATGACAACAAATCATGGACCCAGGTTTCCCTTGCCCAGACGTGGGTCACTGGGGCCCCCCTCTGGAGCCAGGCCTGGTAGTGGGGCATGGAGGCGAGTGCTTGGTGGACGGGCCTTTGCCCATGGGGCTTGGTGGGCTCAGCTCAAAAGGGTGACATGGGCCTCCCCTCCCGTGGGCTCACCACCTGCAGGAGGGGCCATAGGGGTCGGGTGAAGTGTGAGCTGGGCGGCTGCCAGAGCCGGGGACCCTGGCGGTCTGATCCTCGGCTGCAGAAGCTAGCTCTAGGGAACTGGAACGTCTCACTGGAGCGATTCACAGCCGAGTGTGAAGCGACTGGGATGAGAATCAGCACCTCCAAATCCGAGACCATGGTCCTCAGCCGGAAAAGGGTGGAGTGCTCTCTCCGGGTCTGCAAGAGGGTCCTGCCCCAAGTGGAGGAGTTCACGTATCTCGGGGTCTTGGTCACGAGTGAGGGAAGGATGGAGCAGGAGATTGACAGGCCGATCGGTGCAGCGTCTGCAGTGATGCGGACTCTGCATCGGTCTGTCGTGGTGACGAAGGAGCTGAGCAAAAAGGCAAAGATCTGGATTTACTGGTCGATCTACGTTCCTACCCTCACCTATGGCCACAAGCTGTGGGTAGTGACCGAAAGAACAAGATCGCGAATACAAGCAGTCAAAATGAGTTTCCTCCGCAGGGTGGCCGGGCTCTCCCTTAGAGATAGGGTGAGAAGCTCGGTGATCCGGGAGGGGCTCAGAGTAGAGCCGCTGCTCCTCCACAGCAAGAGGAGCCAGATGAGGTGGCTCGGGCATCTGGTTAGGATGCCTCCTGGACGCCTCCCTGGTGAGGTGTTCCGGGCAAGTCCCACCAGAAAGAGGCCCCGGGGAAGACCCAGGACACGCTGGACGGACTACATCTCTCGGCTGGCCTGGGAATGCCTCAGGATCCCTCCAGATGAGCTGGTGAATGTGGCCGGGGAGAGGGAAGTCTGGGTTTCCCTGCTTAGGCAGCTGCCCCCGCAACCCGACTCTGGATAAGCAGAAGAAGAAGGATGGATGGATGGCAAAAAGTAGTTCCAGGGTGATGTTCAGCATGGTGTAAAAAGTAGTTCCAGTGTGATGTTCAGCATGGTGTAAAAAGTAGTTCCAGGGTGGTGTTCAGCATGGTGCAGCATCTCTTCTTCTAACATGTCTGGAAACATCTGGGAAGTGAGGAGACCAGTTGCTGGAGTTTTAGGAGAGGAATGTTGTCCCATTCTGGTCTGATGCAGGATTCTAGCTGCTCTACAGTCCTGGACCTTGGCTGCTGGATTTCTGCTTCCATGATGCTCCAGATGTTGTGTACTGGTGAAAGGTCTGGACTGCAGGCAGGCCAGTTCAGCAGCTGGACTCTTCTCCTGTGAAGCCATGCTGCTGTGATGGATGCAGGATGTGGTTCAACATTGTCTTGCTGAAATCTGCAAGGCCTTCCCTGAAAGAGACGTTGTCTGGATGGGAGCAGATGTTGCTCTAAAACCTCCATGTACTTTTCAGCATTGATGGAGCTTCACAGATGAGGAAGCTGCCCACGCCATAGACACTAATGCAGCCCCATCCCATCAGAGATGCTGCTTTTCACCTGTCCACTGATAACAAGCTGGATGCTCCCTCTCCTCTTTAGTCTGCAGGACACGCCGTCCATGCTTTCCACAAACTAGTTCACATCTTCATCCAGGTTTCCACTTTGCCTCAGACCATTTTAAATGAGCTAAACAAAAGAGCCAACAAAACCCTTTATTTTTATAAATCATGCTTAAAGCCCATAAAAAGACAGCAAACAAACTTCAAAGGAGATTTAAAAAAGGGAAAGTTGTTCTAATTTAAAATGTGTGAAAACACATTTAAAACTAAATTGAGGGAACACTGATAATCTTGAATAAAGAAATCAACACAATAAAAACTGGAGTTGTCTTTAAGAAAGAAATAATAAATAAATATAAAGAGCCGTACTGGCATTTATATTTATTTATAGGTTTGCCATCAGGAAGCTGGATTGTTGAATGTGGTGCAATGTTTGAATAAGTTGTGTTTTTCTTACAGTGATGTGTTAATATATGTTACATATACAAATGTAAATGTGATAAGATGCAGATATAAGTTTTTCCCTTTCAGTACTTCAGTTAATTCACTGTGTTGATTATATTTGTATAATTACCTCCACCGAGGTGGTTATGTTTTCAGTGGCGTTAGTCTCTGTCTCTGTTAGCAACGTATCTCTAAAAGTTATTAACTAGTTTTGATTAAACTTTCAAGAAATCTCAGAAGTGGAATACAGGAACGAGTGATTAGATTTTGGGGTGATCTGGATCACCGCCTGGACCCAGGAATTGGCATGGGGGTGGAACTGGGTGGGCTGTAGGGGTTTTTCTTGGGTGAGGGACCCTGCTAGGACTTGGTGGAGGGCTGCGCTCTCAAGAGCTTCTAGTTGGCTTTTAATTTTGTCAGTTTTCTGAAAATGAAATGAAGAAAACTTAAACCTACATTTCAGACTTTGTACAGTATTTTTAAATCCTGCATCTATGCAACTGAACCTGTCAGGCTATGACTGACTGACTAACTAACTAACTAACTAACTGACTAACTAACTAACTGACTAACTAACTAACATTGTCATGTTGTACAATTCTGCTTGTGCTACTTGCTGACTTATAACACCGTTTTGGCCCATTCATGCTGAATGAAATGAGTACACTGATCAGTCGTGCAGCTGTCCTCGCGCCGTGGTGAACAGGCAGTGACCTCACGGCGCCATATTAAAATGCTGCCTCCTCATTTGCCTGTGAGATTGTAGCTTAGCATAGCAGCTAGCCTCCAGTCTGCCGTTTACATCCTCAACACTGACACAAGGCAACGACGTGATGGAAACTGACTCGATTCAAGAAGCGCTCAAAGGTCAATTCATCTTCATGAGCTAGTTTGAGCTTGATTGAGAAAGCTTGATAACTATGTTTTCGAAAATGTTCTTGTATTTGAAAGGAATAAATGGATTGTAGCTCACAAGCTAATGTCTCTAGCCAGCTGCCACTTATGCTAATACAACAAGCTCTCTCACGCAAACGGTTAGCTGTTTATTGAATACATTAGCCACGATACTAAGCGAACAAATGAGCTTGTATTCGTCGGTACTTCCGAACCTGTATGCTGTTTTTGTCATTATTTAACCATGTACTCGCTGACGGTTCCGGGGAATTTCAGGCTGGTGTCTCCGGCTATGCGAAAACAACCGTTTGCCGGGTTCCCTGTGCGGCTAACTTAGCTTTTCAGTGCGCTAAACTTTAGCTAGTTTACGGCTAGCAAGCGCTCAGTCTCACTTATGTCAAAGGAAAATGATCAAATAATTTGACTGTCTTCAGATTAAGTCCCTCTGGACAACTACTAACACACAGTTTAGTTGCCTCGGATATTTAATAAGCATAGAAGTGTGAACGACCAGGTTTAGTGGCAGTTAAAATTGTAATCTAGAGGAAATCGAAACTTTTTCATGTTCACTGGAAACACGATCATTTATATGTATGTCTCCTCTTGTCATGATTCATTGTCTTCTCAGATTTTGACAAAAAAGCAAAGAAGGAGCCATCCCCTCTTTTGGAACAGTTTTTATGCCATGTTGCCAAGACTGGACAGACCATGTAAGTGAGCGCTGTAGGCCTGATTTTACAAGTACGGTTTACCTGATAATCCCCTGTTTACTACTGAAAGCATCCATAGTCAGCATAGTGCACATGCAGATTTATTATGGCTTATCTTTAACAAATAGACCTGAGCTGTAATATTATGTTGACAGTGTTGAGTCGTGTTGAAAAGCTCTGGGGACAGAAAAGGTACATTTATAAAAGTGGTACCAGCCAGGGAGGATAGCGGGTAAAGATGTGCAGGAAGGTCAGTGACAGCAGCCCACCATCTAACAGGCAGATTAGCCAGAATCCAGTTCTATTTAAGTTTTTTGTGTCATGTATCACTGTTTTCATGAAAGTCAAGGGTTTTTTATGTTAAATCTTATGTGGGTATAAAAATAGATGATGGCATACTGTGGCTGGCATTAACTACATATCACTAATTATTTTCTATGTTTCTTCCAGGGTTCAATGGTCTCAATTTAAGAACTACTTTCTGTTTAAACTAGAGAAGGTGATGGATGACTTCAAGGCATCAGCACCTGAGCAAAGAGGCCCAGCAAATCCTAATGTGGAGTCGGTCCCATTTGAAGATATGAAGGAGAGAATCTTGAAGATTGTGAAGGAATACAATGGGTAAGTACCCATCAGGACATGGCCGAGTCAGGTTGTGTTGACCCAGCACTGACAGATCAATTCTTTTGCCTAAAGAACAACAACTGGTAAAAAAATTAAATCTTTCCATCATTTTGACACAAAAACACGAGCGTGAAGCATCTATATGTAGACTGCTGTCTGACTCCTTCAACACTAGGACTGCAGAGAAAGGCCATTTTTACCACCCCCTGCTGCAACAGCGCAAATAACACAAAGATGCTTGAAGTTGTTTGTTTACATTTATTATTTTAATAGTTATAATGGCGACTTAAAAAAACTAGCTAAACAGTCAAAACAGCATATATTAAATACCAAAATAACAGATTTCAATATTTTAGTTCATTTTAGAGGAAGATAATATAAAGAAACGTTGCTGCGAGCCCTCTGACTCGCGTGTGCGTCAGACTCCTTGGTCGTGTTTCAAGACGGGTCGGGTGGGTAGCCGACATCGCCACAGACCCCTTGTGGCCTTTGCGTGGGCCGGTCCCCGCCCTGGCGACGTGCTGCAGTTGGGGCGCACCGACAGTCCGCCCCAGTTGACAGCTGTGCCAGGGCCGAATAAAATAAACTAACGTAGAGTTAGCTCAACTAGAGCAGAGAAGGTTACCAGGATGTTACAAAATGACATGTCATCACCTTTCACTGCAGCCCGTCGGCTACCAGGCTGAGGATGTGTGCTGGGTGACTCCTCGGTTGTGACCAAAAGCCGAGACCTTTTCCGAGACCGGGTAAAAATGACGGATCATCACTTTCTCCCCCCCACCGATTCCTCCACCGTCTCGTCAGAATCCTCCTCACCCACATCCAGAGCTACTTCTCTTCCCTCCGACTCTCTGTCACTCAGGTCTTGGAATAATAACCAAACTTCTTTGGCATTCATCCATCTCTTGTATTTATCCGTTTGTCAAGTTTAGCACTATTTACCCTAAACAATTATAAAACCCTATTACTCTGACAGCTGTCAAACTCACGTGCGTTACTAAGCAACCAGAAGTGGCGCAAATGGACGTGACGTGAAAACATCTGACAGCTGGACACCGTGCATTAAATTAGACGGTAGAAATTACCTCTTTGGCGGTTCGAGGTATAAATACTCAGATTTCTTTTTCTTCACACACCCACCATAATTCACTGTATGTTTACTGGACCCATTTCAGGAAAAGTCGCGAATCGAGAGAAGTAGGATTTTATTTTAACAGAGATACAAGTGTTTGAACAACCAAGGAGATAAAATTTACCCTCTTGGCGGTTCTAGTGTTAAAGATCCTTTAAAGAGCTTCAGATTGCAGTGAGACTTTGCTTGGTCTGTTAAGGTGATGACCAGTGGTTTTCTGGGGGGGGGCTGGTCCTCCTGGGCGTGGTGCCGGCCTTCTGCTTTTTTCCTGATTATATATCAATGATCACTGATGACTAGCAAACAATTTAAAAAATAGTTTAAGTGCAGCCATGGCCATTTTATGCTATTAATGACCTACTTTTAATAAAGAACACTAAACACTGAATTCATGTTCAACTCTTCATTCAACCACTTTTTTAAACTTTACTGAAGGTTTTGAAAAAGAAAACAAAAACAACTTAAGAGACCAGAGGGGGTGTTCCACAAAGCTGGATTAAAGGAAAGCCGGGTTTACCTTAATAAGTCTGGCTCATTTAAGCCAGAGTTCTGTCCATCAACGTGGTTTATGTGAATGGCACTGAGTAACCATGGTAACTGATGCACCAGAACTAGCCTGTTCGGGGGCAGGCTAACGTTTAGCTTAGCTTAGCTGTGTCTCGAAGATCTGATACAGACTCCGTAAAGAAAGTTCCACCTGGTAGAACGCTGCTCCGCCTCATTCTGGTATAAAACAAGAAACAGCTGTTATTACATCACTGCTTTGTCTGGAATAATAAATAAATCTGTCAGTGCCAGTTTAACTAAAGAAACACGACTATACACGTACTGAACATGAAATTAAATAAAAAAAGAACATGATGTTCATTAAAACTAATTAACACCTTATTAACCCTCCCCAGGTTCAGGAACCCGACCTCCACTGCCTCTGGTCGGCTACCAGTAAAACTGGGATCAGCTGAGTCCCGTCCATACAGGCCGAGGGTGTTTAAAGAGAGAGAGAGAAAGAGAAAGCTGGTCTAAAGAGATGGACGGAGAAAGATATAGATAGAGACAGAGTTCCTTTCTGGTTACTATGGCTTGGCCTTTCATTAATGACCCTGCAGCGGGCGCACGCTTCATTCAAAGCTCATTCAGACCACCAGACCCACGGTTTTCAGGGGGAGGACCACCAGTAGCAGTGGTCTCTGACGTTGTCTTGGTATCTACAGAGCAACATGTTTACAGCTCAACACGTTTAGAACAAACATTTCTTTAAAGATACCTCCCACTCTGAGACATGTTCTGGTTCTTTATTTCCACCTGCTGCAGGTTCGCTTTGCTGGTAAGATGCTGCTGCTGGTGTAACAGTGCAGAGTTAATGTAGGTCGCATACATGATAATCATAAAGTATGATCCATATTGATTATTGGGTTATTAATAAACTGTGCAGGGCCAGTACATACAGAGACAATCAGCTGCTTTATGTAAACAGATTTATAACAAGAGGAGGCAGAAATAAACCAGGACGGTGAATCAGCAACTGACAGCAGTGACCTGCGGTCAGAAGAGAAAAAAGTACATAAAATAAATATTAATATTTTCCACTGATCTGTGTTAAAATACATCTTCAGTGTGACTACGCAAAAATCTCTGAATGTGAGGATTTCTGGATCAGATCCAGGACAGAAATCCCGGGTGAGGCTGTGGTGAGCTGGGCCTCCTCTGACTGGTGATCCAGTACAAACTGGGTTCATGACGCGTTTCTGGTCCTCAGCATATCCAACATGAACGTTACAGAAATATGTGTTATACACCATGACACCATATTATACACCCCACAGCGTGTGTAATGTCTTTAATGTGTGTGTGAGGGAATTATTCCTGCTGCAGCAGGTGAGGCAGGCAGTACTCTGCCTCACCATGCTGGTGGATGAATAGTTTAATAAGAAGCTCTTTTTGTTCTTACAATGTAAATGTGACTCCATAGGAGTCGGTGCCTCACCAGCCATGAACCCACCGCACGTCACTGATCTCCATCAGCTTTCTTTGTTCAGCTGCTGAGAAAATGAAGCTCTCGGTTTGCTCTCTTTTTCTGCTCCTCTTTTCCACCATCCACTCATCAGGGCTTCCTACGTTCCTGAGGACCTCCCTCATAGCCAGGCTATGTAAGCCTCGCTTGGATTAGCTCAACTAGATGCAGCTGGAATGTGTTAGTGGAACGGCTTGAGTCTTTCACAGATGGTGTTAGTTCAAGCGAAGCTTTGCTGATACAGCCTGGATTTCTTAGCTACGTTGGTGGAACACCCTCCTGAGTGACGTCAGGGACTACTGACAAACAAAGAATGCACCATAAATCTCATGAATCAATATTTAAATCACCTTTTGATAAAAATAGAGTAGCATCTTATGGTGGGAATGGCACGCTACCAGTTTTATGGCCAGTTTTCCCCGTTCTGTCCAAGCGAGCTACCGTGGTTGGAAGTCATTGGTTTATCTGTCGGTAAGTTGGGGGACTCAGCAGCATACAAAAACAATACAGAAAATCAACATAATTACAAACTGAAAATAAAAGGGTTTGAGATAAAGTGACAGAAGTACATATATAAATAAGTAAACACCATAAGTACCCTCCCTCCCCAGTTAAACAATCTGATGCTTGTGGGTGAGATGGGTTTCTCTGGTCTGTCTGTAGAGCTGCTAGACCAGCTCCTCTGTGCTGTGATGGCGGCATGCAGAGGGTAGCTGCCATCATCAATGATGGTCAGCAGCTTGTCCAGTGTCATCCTCTCTGCAACCGCCATGACAGAGTCCCCCCCCCAGCACAGAGCCAGCACGTCTGATAGGTATGATTCCACAGTGTAGATGAGTGAAGATATTCACATATGTAAGGGATAATGCTCGACGAGGTGGCCGTTATCATAAACTAATGGAGTTCACGCCTCCGCGTTGTCAATTCATTTATGATAATGGCCACCTTGGAAGGCATTATCCCGCTTATACCATGGTCCATTAAGAAAGAAAAAATATTAAATTATTAATGTTAATGTTTTTTTACGGTAAAATCCTAAGTTTTTCACAAGAAGTGATTGAGCGGACTATTTTGTTGTGACGCGTTGCCAAGGTAACCGGCTCTGATACAGAACCTGCAGCTCGGTCGGCTGCAGTTATGTTAGTTATGTTACATGACACACACCTTTCGTAGGGCGGGTGCAGCTCATACAGCTGGTGTGTGTCCAGAGGATGATGCCACATGTTGTTTCAAACAGTCAAAGTCCACAGATCATTTCCTACATCGTTCAGTAATCCTGCAGGCTGCTCTGATCTGGCGCGTCTGCAGCCCGGTGGTGTCTGTTGCCACGGTTACCAACTACCGTTTAGTCAGCACAGTAACTTACAGCAATAAGGTTATTTGACCGGAACTTCTTTCATTGGTGTCCATCATCACTTTTTAATGGACGCCCTTCAGCCAATCAGAATCAAGTATTCACCCAGACCATGGTATAATATATAATAATGAAATACTCAAAATAGTTGAAAAATTTAAAATATACATGGTGTGTCCCAATTCAGGCTCTACACACAGGTTACAGAGCGTCCTATGTAGTCTACACGCTATGAAGTCCAGTTCAAGTTCGTGAAATTTGACAGCCTACCTAGCCAACAAGAATTTGCCATAACAGCAACGTAGGACGCTGAATCACTTAAACCTCTGAAAATACTCAACGGACACTTCCTTGAACGTTAACACCGAAATAAAATAAAATAAAAACACTGTATGAGGCTCTGTTGTTTTGTACACTCTGCATTAACTCCTTAAAAATTCACGAATATCAAATATTACAGAATTTTAATGTCACCAACAAACATGTTTTAATATACTTGGTTTTGTTAGTTTCTACTAACGTCTAGTTAAAACATATTTTTTAACAAGACTGAAACCTAAAACATACTCTTTTGAGCTCGGTTGCTGATTCGTCGCTGTCTTGTGCGCAATGAATGCTGGGAGAAAAGAGGCCGTGAAGGATGCATCACCAGCAGCCTTCGTTTGAGGCCAAACGAAGGGCGGATTTGAAGGCTGGATTCGGAGGGACCATTACACTTCACGCACCGCCATGACGAATGTGATTCTGACGTTTGTCATTGTAACATGTGACATATACAACGAAATTAAAGTGTCAATGCAGCAACATCTAACATTCCACCATAAAATTCTGAATAAAAACAGCTAAGATAAATAAACAACTAATCTTCCACGCATTCAACCTTCTACTTATTATATTGCACATATTGCATGTAAACGGAGGTAGTATTTATTGCAGTGTGTAAACACTGCAGATTATTTGAAGTTGTTTAGTGTGGTGACAGCTACAGGATAAAAGCTGTTTTCAGTCTGTTCTCACTCTGATAGATCTGTACCTTCTTCCTGCTGGTAACAGTTAAAAAGGGAGTGTCCAGGGTGTGATGAGTCCTTTAGGATATGTTGTGTTTCCTGAGGCAACGGGAACTGTGTAGCTCTTCCAGTGTGGGGAGAGGGCATTCAGTGATCTTCTGGGCCGTGTTTATGACCCTCTGGAGCCACAGTGCAGCTGCAGAACCAAACACCAAGGTGGTGTGTTATGATACTTTCTGTGGTGCACCAGTACAACCAAAGCAGTAGTCTCTGGTTGACATTATTTTTCCTCGGTGCCCTGAGGAAGTAGAGTCTCTGCTGAGCCTTCTTCCGCAGCTCATGGGTGTTTGTGCTCCACCGGAAGTCCTCTACCCTCTGTACACAGTCCCCCCCCCAATGTTAAGTGGTAAGATGTCCGTTTTATTCCTGCTGTAGTCGATTACCAGTTCCTTGGTCTTTGTGGTGTTTAGAAGCAGGTTATTCTCCTTACACCACACCAACAGCTTCTCCACCTCGTCCCTTTACAATGACTAATCCCCTCCAGAGATGAGCCCCACCACTGTGGTTCATCCTCAAACTTCACTATGGTGTGGGGAGAGGGGGTGCAGTCATGGGTGTAGAGGGTGTAGAGTAGGGTGCTCAACACTCAGCCCTGTGGGGAGCCGGTACTGAGGGCCGTAGATGTGTGTCGACCCAGTCTGACCCTCTGGCTGCGACCTTGGAGAAAACTGTTAATCCACATACAGGTGGAGTCCGGAAGCCCCAAGTCCCAGAGTTTGTCCACCAGTCTGCAGGGGAGGCTGGTGTTAAACGCCAAACTATAATCCACATAGAGCATCCGGACATAGCTCCCTTTCTGCTCCAGATGGGACAAAGCGGCAGGCAGGGCTGTGGCTACGGCGTCCTCTGTGGATCTGTTACCCCTGTAGGCAAACTGGTGGGAGTCGGAGCTTGGAGGCAGGAGTGATGTGATGTGACTACGAACCAGTTTCTCAAAACACTTAACCACCACTGGCGTGAGTGCTACTGGCCGGTAGTCATTCAGGCTGGAAGTGTGAGGTGTCTTTGGCAGAGGGACTATAGTGGAGGATTTCACACATGAAGGGACTGTGGCCTGGGCCAGGGACTGGTTGAAAATCCTGGTAAAGATTCCAGCCGGCTGATGCGCACAGTCCTTCAGCACCCATCCTGGGACACCGTCAGGTCCCGGGGCCTTCCTGGGGTTGACAGCCCTCAGTGTACACCTAACCTCACGTTCTTCAACACTGAGGGTTTAGCTGCTGTGAGGTGTGGTGTGGCTGCCTCTGGTGACCTACCCTCAAAATGTGGCCGATGAATCCACACATCCACACCTGCATTGGTGGACACCTACAATTTCCATTAATATGCATATAAATAAAGAATTAACTTTATTTCACAACACGAAAGTCTTTCAACAAGGCACCGCTGTGACGCCTCAACAGTAAAAAAAAAAAGCTACCTAATATATTTGTGAAGGTAGGATGAACCGACAGGGTACCTTCCCCTATGATCCCCCAAACCCCACTGGGTCCCCCTGCCACCGGGACATACCCTGGGTGCGAGGGTGGCAACCAGACTCCAGGGCATGCACCAACCGCCTCGTGGCAGCTCATCTGGGCAGGCCAACCAACCCCTTCACCCGGAAGAGAGGGGGCCGCCGCAAGGCACCAGAGCCCAGAACCCCCACCCAGCCCACCCCAAAATAGCCTGGCCCAGTGGCCACACCCCACTACCACGAGGCGACCTTGACCGCAGACTGCCCGCAAAGCCCACCAGGGCCGGACACAGAGGGCCCACATCCAACCCACAAAGCAACGAGGTCACAGTCCTCCACCTACACTAAATGATGGAGCTAAACACAGGGGACCAGAGGACTCCTCTTTGAGGAGGCAGACATTGTCTCACTACTGATGTGGTCAACTAAGAGATTCCTAAACTGCTGAATACACAGATTATTTTTGGTTTTCCAGTTCACAAGGATAGTTTTCTTTGCGATGCATAATGCTGTGCATATCATGTGTGCAGAGTTAATTGACATATTAATGTCACCCAAGTCACCAAGTAGACATAGTGCGGGGATTGTAGGAATATTGCATTTAAACCATGTTGACATGTCCACACATACCTGAAGCCAGAACCTGCGGACAGGTGTGCAGGACCACAAGGCATGGAGATAGTTGTCTGGTGTGTTTTCATTGCAGTGTGTGCAGATGTTTGATTGTGACAGACCCATCCTGAACATCCTTTGTCCTGTATAATGAGTTCTATGCAGAATTTTGAATTGTATTAGTTGCATATTTGAATTCTTAGTCATTTTAAAGGTGTTTAAACATATTTGTGACCATTCATCTTTATTAAAGTTACTGGATAAGTCACCCTCCCATTTTAAAGTTGGAAGACAGATTGAGTCTTCTAGTTTGGATAATAGTCTATATGTTTTTGATAATAGCTTTGGGGCATTGAGATTAGGGCTGCAACTAATGACTATTCTGATGGTCGATTAGTCACCGACTATTAAAACGACTAGTCGACCAATCAGATTATGTATCTGTGTATCTATGTATAATTATTAAGTGGGTCTTATTTCACTTTCAGCTTTGAAATCTTGCATGAGGTTGTTATGTAAGTCCGACCTGCCTCGTCTTTAAATGTTCGAGCATTGCAGACGTACTTCCGTGGTACGCAAAGTCCCCTTTACAAATCTGACATGTATTTAATTTATTTTGTAAGTTTAACCAGAAGTTATTTCAGACTTTTGACGTCCTCTGCCGCCATTCTATTTACCGATCGTCCGCCATATTTTCCCCCTTGCGGACATTATTACGCATGTGCAACTCTCAGCAGAGAAAAGAAAAAAAGACTATGTCTCACTCTGTAGTGTTTTTTTTTCTTTGCGCATGGGCATTGTGCAACTCTCAGCAGAGATAGGGAAGAAGACGATGTCTCGCGCAGTAGGTGTTTTTTTTTTTTTCTTTTTTTTTTTTTTTGCCGACAATAGTCGACGGGTAAATTAGTTTTCGACTGTTTTCATTGTCGACTATTGTCGACAACGTCGACTAATCGTTTCAGCCCTAATTGAGATTCATGAATTCTGCCACCCTAATAGGTAGCTGTAAGTTTAATTGATTAATGGTATATTTTTTAAATATACCAGATTTATGCTGGTGATATTCTAGAAATTTAGTGCTGCTGATTGCATATTATGAAGTAAAAATATTAAATAACGAGAAGTTTCCATTTTCTATTATATATTCTGTTTGATTCCTTTATTTTTCCATTGAGTAAAATTGATAAGCTTTTTGTTTTGCAGGATGTCAGGGTTGTTCCAGAGGGGTGTAAACTTACATGGAAAAAGTGAGGATTTGGTTATTTTTAGAAATTCCCACCAAGCCACTAAGGAGGAACTGATATTGATGCTTTTAAAACACTTATGTGTTTTCATGGTTGAGCTGATGAATGGCAGGTCAGAGATAAACACATCCTCACACAATGCTTGCTCTACATCTAACCATGATTCATCCAGACTGCTAGGTTTAAGCCATTTGGAGATATACTGCAGCTTGTTAGCTAAGAAAACATGATTAAAGTTGGGTAGCTCCAATCCGCCTCTATCTTTAGTCTGTTGTAAAGTTTTTAGACTGATACATGATGGCTTGTTTTTCCATAAAAATTTAGATATATGTGAGTCCAGTGGCTTAAACCAGCTGGAGGATGGTTTAGTGGGAATCATTGAAAACAGGTAGTTTACTTTAGATAGAACCATCATTTTAACTGTGGCAACCCTCCCCATGAGTGATATGGGTAAGCGCCTCCACCGTCAGAGATCATCCTCTATTACTTTAAGTAGCTGGACATAATTTAGCTTTGTTAGTTCTGATAACCTGGGGGAAATGTTTATGCCTAGATATCTAATGTTTCCAGACTGTATTGTAGTATTGGGTGTTTTGTAGGTCACAGTTATTGGGCATAACAATAGTTTTAGACCAGTTAATAGAGTAGTCATAGGACTCCAGACTGCGACCAAACGCGACTAAAATGTGAGACAGTGCGAGTGAATTTTTCATCTACTCTACAACGGCAACGATACATTAGCTGGTCTTTTTCTTGTGGGAGTTATAACTGAATTTATTTAGTTGCTAACAAACTTCTGCTTCCCTCTTCAGCCCCGTAGCTCACAGTAACACATATATTAGGTGCTGGTTTGCCTCAAACTAACTTCAATACGAGAAAAGGATTCGAACACCAACGAAGAAGACGACAGCCAAAGTGTGTGTAAGCGGGGACGAACGGCCACTGTGATTGGCTAATGTGTGGAAAGAGGCGGGTCTTGGAGGAATTTATTATTCCTCAGTGTTGCCAGCATAGCGACTTTGTGGCAGTATTTAGCGAGTTTTTCTGGTGTTATTGGAGACTTTTGGAGACTGAGGTGAATGAAGGGAGTTTATCTTCCCAACAAGGAGTGGTGCTGTGCAGACCCTCTCATACGAGGCTTGGTCTTCTTGCAGCAGCAGCAGCTGCATTCAGACAACGTTCACCTCTGTGTCATGACCCGGCTGGAAATGAAACATACAAGCTGCTGCTGGAGGATCCTGCTGGTTTACCGTCACAGTAACGTCTGTTAATGAAGAGTGTGGAGGAAATATTTAAATAGTTCCAGACTCCGAATAAAAAAAAAATACACTTAAAAAACTGAAAGAAAAAAGAAAGAAAAAATTGACAGAATTATTTTATTTATTTTGTTTTATTTATGTATTTATTTATTGCTGTTCTAAACATTTTTAGGTTTTCTTTT